>NW_024582376.1:1084616-1115341 GCF_018398535.1 Haplochromis burtoni
GTGTGTGTGTGTGTGTGTGTGTGTGGCTGGGGTTAGGGCTGTGCCACACTTACGTAAGCCCTTCAGAGAAAGACGGGAGCACAGGAATCAGCCCAGAATCTTTCCCTCACTGGCTTAATTACAGAGAAAATTATTTGTGTATTTTCCTCTTCTTTTTTTGTCACACAGCATACAAATACCATTAGTCTAATTTCTAACAGTGAGTTCTTCTATTTGTCGCTTTATTGCTCTAAATTCTATTTGAGGTGAAAGCTGTAGCGTCATAATTGCTACAGCAAATAATGCTGATAAATAAAATCTGTAATTTTTGTTGAATGGATGTAGATACTGCATATATCCTAACAATGGGGTAAAACAATAGATGGGACATTTTGTACTTTCATTACAGTAACTTTAAAACATATGTCAGACTTCACTGATGGACCCGCATGTAAACAAATCTTCATGGATGTTGTGAGACATGAAGTCTCTTCACAACCAGTGTAGGATAACCTTTGCCCAACAATGCAACTGCAGAAATGCTCTTGGGTGTATTTATAACAAGATTGGCAGCTGTATTTACATTTCCTGGCTACACACTTAAAATATGTAATGAGATGGATAAATCAAAAGAAGGCTCCTTCAGTAACAAAGATCTAAGTTGTCACAAAGAAGACAATGATCTGTATGTGTTGGCTGAGTAACCCTCTGGCCTTAAAAAGGATGACTGTCCAGATGAGATATAACCAAAACAGAATTGATACAATTATAGTAAGTTAGTCATCACATAATAATGTGTTTTGAGGGCGTGTTTTTCTGGCTTGTGTGTGCGTGCAATTATCGCCCGGATTTTTATTGTCCAGCTCGAAGATGTTCGCAAGCAAACTGCTCTTGCTGTTCCCTTGACCAAATTGGTTCAGTATGATGAGTCTTGTTTGCCTCGGGGCTCTGCAGTTTATACCAGTGCCCAGAGAGAATTTCAGTCACCTTTTTAAGTCGGCCATCTCACACACCAATAGACGCACTCACTCCCACTGAAATCAGTACAACTGTGTGTATGGCATATTTTGTCACACTACATGGATGTTTATATATAACCTGAAGCGTGTGTTGACCCACACTCATTGTTGAACCTGAATGTGTCCTGTGTAAGCACAGGGCCACACTGTGATCCCAGCACAGCCGCTCTGTCTATTAAAGAGGTGTAAAACAAGCAGTATGTTAGCAAAGTGTTGAGGCCATTACACACCTCACATGTGTGTTTTTGCAGAAAACTTGTCCTCCAGAAATGCGCTGTGGGCAAAAATTAAGTTGACATCAAGCAGTGATGAGCTGGTCCTGATGTTTCTAAACAGGAAATGGAAGAAACTGAGATTCTGGGTTCATCCAGTTGTCACAAGAAAGAGGCAGCAGACAGAATGTCATGCTTTGCTCCAAGAGTTTTTTCGAGCTTCATTCGAAAAAATTAATGCTGCAAACTATAAACTGCTGCATTAAGAATAGCTGACTCAGAAAAGTGTTTTTTAAAGCATGGATTTTATATATCTGCTGTGTAAAGGCCTTTAGACACTTGTTTGTAATAAAAAATAAATAAATAAAATAAATAAATAAAAAATAAGAGTTTGTCTTATTTCAGGACATGCAAACAAAATAGATATGAGGAGCAAAATTACTATAATGACAAGCAAGATTTTAAAATTGTGGATTGCAAACAGCAAGCAAAATGAAGAGTGTAATCTTGGAGGATTTTAGCAAGCAAAGCAGATTTGGAAAGAGCCCATCAAGCTCATTCACAGAGACCTGGAAAGGGAGACATGACACACGCAGACCTTTCACACAGAATGCTGTTGTGTGTTTTTTCTAGTGTATGCCATCCGTGAGGCAGCGACCTGTAACCTAATGAAGCTCGTGGAGAAGTTTGGAGCAGAGTGGGCCCAGAACACCATCGTGCCCAAAGTGCTGGGTATGGCCAACGATCCCAATTACCTCCACAGGATGACCACTCTGTTCTGCATCAATGTGAGTCGACAGATCTTTATTCTATATGCTTAAATGCACATGTTTGAGGGGCTTATTTTCTGTACTGATCCATCTAAAATGACTCTAGTCTCTCTAATAAAAAGCAGAGATTAGTTGTTTTTCTTATACTACCAGCTGTCGCCAAGTGCTTTCTCGTAGTGGATCGTTAGACCGTGAGGTTTCTGTTTTGTTGTGGCAGCTTTGCCTTCTGTTACAAAGCGCCTCAACATAACTTTTCTTTGGCACTCTTTTAATACCTGTTATGCCTTAAAGGTTTCAGACTCACAGTATTGAAGCTAGATTCAATAATGCAGATCCACTTTATTGCACTGCACATGGGAAAAGCCTAGTTTAGGAATTAAGGGTTTGTTTTATTAATATAAATGCAGTAACTTTAACAGGGCAAGCTAAGCTCTGTACTAAAATATGACCCAAGTATACTTATCTGGATCACCTACCTTCTTCACTTGAGGTAAACGAAGGCAGCAGTCACTATTAGGAAAGAAGTGTATGAGCTTCTTAAAAAATAAATCACTTACATGTAGATTTTGTCATCTTGGTAACTCCTGCATTCTGTCTCAGGCTTTGTCAAAGGCATGTGGCCAGGAGATCACCACTAAGCAGATGCTGCCTGTGGTCCTCAAGATGTCCAATGACCAAGTGGCCAACGTCCGCTTCAATGTGGCGAAATCCCTTCAGAAGATTGGCCCTATCCTCGACAGCAAGTATGTTGTCTGGAATTTGAGCACTCGGTGCTTTCTCTGCACAGTGGAGGGGGAAAACTGACTAAAGTCTGAAATCCAGAACGAGCTTTGAGTCTAATAAATGTCGTCCTCACTTTGTCCCTTGCAGTGCCCTTCAAACAGAAGTGAAGCCAGTGCTGGAGAAGCTGGCTTCAGACACAGACATGGATGTTAAATACTTTGCCCAGGAGGCCATTAGTGGTAAGCTTTCCTATCATTTCCTATCACTGGGTATTAAAACCATTTAACAGATTGAGTTATATTTGAAATATATTTAAAAATGACTAAAATTGCAATTATCTTCTCTTTCGTACACAGTTCTGGCGCTAGCATAACCGGCCAGCCCGACACGGGTTAACCAGATACCCACCTGAGTCAAGGCAACACTTTTACAAGATATTTATTGATGTTCAGGATCAACTGGTTAATGTATAGAGAAAGCTGTCAACAGTTTTATTTTTTGTTTCTTTTTCCCTATGTTTATTCCTGTTTTTTTTCTTCTTCTTTTTTTTTTACTGTCCAATGGGTGTCCATGTCCAGGCATAGCACATAGGCTTATTTGTTAACCTTTCGCTTTGCTGTAAATGGGTGCTTCTACAAAGGCAAAGTGTTGATGAAACTGAAATAAGTGGTGCATGCATGTGCTACTGTACTCGCTAGTCATTGCTAACCAGTACCCCCCTCACATTCCTCCCTTTTTACGCCCTTGGCCGCTGTTGTACTTGAGCTGCAGTCGTCACACCGCACCACGTCTCTGTTAGCTACCTAGGACTGTGCTAACTCTTTGTGCTGCAGCACTTTTTCTCCCAGTGTTAGATGAAAACTTTTAGCAGCAGATGGTGCAACAAGCTGTTAATTTTTTTCCCTGAGCTTCGTCTTGAAACAGCCCCCTTTTCCCATAGATGCAGCTCTACAGAGAAGTAGAAATTGAAAGGTCTTTCAAGGTGTTATGAAATATGTTTCTTGTTTTTGTCACCAAATCAAACCCCTCTCCTCTGAAATCCTTCACAGAATTAGAATCTACAAGGTTTTAAAGAAATGATGTCCTGTGTAATTCCTCATCCACCAGACTGCTGTGCTCTGAGTTGGTCAGTAATGGAGAGGGGCCAGATCAGTTGTAAATTGTTGCTCATAACTGTCCCACATCCAGATTAGTAATTTTTGGTAGGAAGGATGGGACGTAATATTCTGTAGTATATTGTCGGCATTACTCTTAATCTTTGTGCCAATGACTTTAGAAAGCAGCTGTGTTTTCTTTTAATATGCCAGTAAACCGGTTTCGTCTGCCATGTTGTGTAAAAAGACAGCATTGTTTTCTGGAAGCGACACTATTAGTCTTGACTGTAATGGGATCGTACAACTTAATTGACTACAGCTATGGGGGCTAGTGCACAACCACAGCAGTCCATGCGCTCTAGAGCCGATCAATTTTTTCCTTAAATCCATGCTTGGGTGCCCCCTCCCTCCCCACTGAACAGGAGGTTTAAAAGCCTTTCAATAAACGTTAAGGGCCATCACTTTTAATCGTTGCTTAAAAACCTCTACACAATGGAGAACAAGTGCATGCTTTGAAAGAAAGTGGGAAGGGGAGCAGGGAGCATGTGTACGTAAGGCTGCATAATGTTTTATTACGGGGTGGGAGCTGGGGTGGTTATGGGCGGATTGAATAAATGTATCGTCTGTGCTGATAAAAGGAACTTTTGTCTTTCCCTGAACTCCTTATGCCATTCCCTTCTCTCTTCTCCCCTCCCGCCTTCCTCATTTTGTTGTTGAATAAACCTTGATTGTTGATTGTCCTGTATCACGAAGACTGCGCTTTTATTTTTGTTTTGAATTCTCTTCTAAATTGGGATGCTGTACTACTGTATCTTGATCTGAATAAAGTAACACAGAGGAGCCAGTGTACCCTTCTTTTGTAACTTCGCAGTTAGGACATCAAGTCCTTTTTGTCAGTATAATTGGCCGCTTCAGGGTGAAGACAGGAATCATCCAATTAAAACAATTTGGAGAATAACAGACGAACCACTTTAAAATATTCTTGAAATATAAATTGTATTGACAACAAATCACAGGCCTGCTGTGGATGTTTAGCTTCTGGAAAAACCAGTAAAAGCTGTCTTTTGGGGGGTCTCTTTGTATTTACAAACCCCTGCTGGATGGATGGAACCATTCTTCCTAGAGATAGTCCTCATCTGGTGTTTTGATGATGGGAAAGAACAGAGATGTCTACCACTTTGTTCTACAGTGTACTCCACTGGATGGAGGACCTGTGACTGAAGTCATAGCCATTGATCCCTTGTGCCATATGCATAGGGGGCTGTGGAAAACTTCCACAACACTGGTTTCTCCCAAGAGGCAGTTTCCATCTGGATAGAAAGTATGGGGTGGGTATTGATACATAATATTGCAATATTATCCCATTACAGGGACACCAAACATAAATATTAAATAAATTAAGATAAGACAGATATGTTGTACCACATATCTGTCTTGTAAGACAGATGTTTGATTTTTGATGATTTGTAGTGGTTAATTGCTGTATTATCAGAAACAGATTGTAAGTTGCCAACATGACCCTATTCACTACAGATTAATTGACTGCTATGGCAGCTTTTAGGGTTTCTCTGCTTGACAATCTGAAGATAAGTAACTTACTAGATAGAGCTGATATTAAGTTTAACTTTGAGAGCATAATATACATACGTATATGTGTGTGTATATACACACACATATATATAATATATATATATAGTCAAAGTAGACTTTGGTACTTCAGCATTGGTTTATAGGCTATGACTATGCCCATGGAAAGATTTCATAGAAAACAGCTGTTCCACCCCCTTAAAAAACAAAAGGCAACATAATGGTGGCCTGCTTTGACAATTGGCGGGTCACTCATTATGATTTTGGCCGTATGAGAAGGGCATCAAAGTGCTACCATAATAATCAAGAATGACTTTCAGCTTTTCTGCTTGAAATTTCCCGATATAGTACTTGAAATGATTTCACCACTGAAAGAAGTCAGTGAGTCAGAATGCAATCAGTGAGAGAAAACAGCTGAAGTTTCTGGCAATGTGCACTGGATGAATTTGGAGGGTTTCTGGTCTTAGGTTCTGAGTCGAGTTGACGTATCGGTTAAATGTGCCTGAAGGAGTTGAAGTAATTGAAAGCAAGTGACGCATCAAAGGAAAAGAAAGAAAAAGCAGTGGCTCAAGGCTGGGACTTGCCCATTCTGATTTAACATGACGTTAAAATCACTTGTGTCACTTTGGCTTAATGATTGAACCTGTTTTCTTGCAGTGAAGTTGAGTCTGATCACAGTTCTGTCCCCAAAGCGGGGTTCATGATCACATATTTCTGGTTAAAGGACAACGTCTAATTCCCCCCCCTCCAGCATTTATGACGAACACAGGCATTCTAACACACTGTCTCTTTGTCACTACAAGAAGATTGTGGATTTATGTATCTGTATATTTAAGTCTAATCAACAACTTGGAAAGTTGGTCACAAGCAGAAAGATCCAATTTTGTCCTTGTGATTTAAATGCTCTTTGTTCGATTTGGAAGGAGTGCTTCTCAGCCTGTCGACGTCTGTAGGAAAATGTGGCATTAATTTCACTAGCTCCTGGTCTCATATTTGCTCAGTTCTGACCTGGTAGGCAGCTGTTCAGAGATGAAAGCGATGGTCCTGCGGGCTGTTTTGGCCACGGGGAACCACGCAGAGCAGGGGCAGGGTCTGCAGCTGACACCTGCCCTCATCTCGACTACTGTGGAGAGGGAGACTGCAAAATAAGGGCTCGGTTTGGAAGTGGACATGCGCTGTAAGCAAGCGTATGAATAACATGCCACTTACTTGTTATGCATATGCTATGTGCAGCACATCCGAGATGCCCCAACGTTTCTGTTCATTCCAAATGAGGAGTCAGCAGAGAGCTTTGAGGCAATGAATCACATGGCAGGGATCTTTATGAGAATCCCAACCTTACTTTTTTTTTTTTTTTAATCGCCTCAAATCTTCCATCAGCCCTCCTTGGAGCTGTGTGCTCTCCCTATCCTCCACCCAGCCCCAATTTCCGGAGCACATTATGCACACATACTGTAATGCACAGCCTGGTGTGGCTGCTGAGTGTCAGCACATTCTGCTACAGCAGGACCCACTCGAGAGCCATTGAGAATATAGCAGCTTAAAGGCAGGATGTGCTTTTCAAGAAATGGTGTGAAGTAGTAGGAGGAGAAGGAGGCTTGATGGTAGATGGAACCTGTGAGACTGATAACAAGAGCCAAACCATACCTCAGACATGGCTTGACACATATGAAATAATGAAGGGTTGTTTTCTTTCTTTCTAAAATATCTGGTGATCTAGAAGCTTTGAAGCACATTTTTTTCCCCCATTACAGCCAAAAATCTTCATTAAAAGACGATTACTTGAGGACAAGGGCTAATCCGCCCTCTAAATCCACTTGAGTTCATGAGGCAGTAATGAAACAGCAGCAACCTATTCCTATCTATTTAGATCCTGTTATTCGGGGGGATTTTCAGCAGCTAGAACCCCTGACAGAGCTGAGAGCCCTGACGTCAATGCAGCTGCCTCCCAGGACCATGTCATTTATAATGAAAGGAGTCAAGCAAAGCCCCCACACAGCACGGCACGCGCACGCACGCACGCACGCACGCACGCACACACACACACACACGAGTGAGGTCAGACGCTCTCAGGGTGACAAATGACAAATATCAGTTGGGAGAAGAGGAACGTTGGCCCACTCATTTTTCTTTTTTTTCTTCCCTCCTCAAGTCACCTTGTCATCTCAGCGCTCCCTCCTCCTCCTCTTCTATTCTGTTGTCTTTTATCATGGGGTTTATAAGCTGTACAAACTTTTTTTTCCTCCCCCCCACACCCCGCCCTTAAATAATATCCAAGCACACACGAAGAACGCTCAAGCAAGTGTGTGGTTCACACTTGGCTCGGCTGTAACATCCAGCTCAGAGCCCCTGCAGGACCTGATTTTTCCAGGCACTACTGGGTCATGTGTGCTGGGATTTTCTGACTCTGTCCATCTGCTGGCTAGCATGTGATCAGTGTGCATTCAGTGGAGGAGGAAATGGGAGCGCTGCATGACCTTCCTTCGAACAGGAGATCATTTTATAGAAGAAAATCTTCGGCGGATGCCCTGCAGAGCTATAGCATTTACCTCAAACTCACTTACTACAAAGCCTGCAGTGGGCTTTTAGAGGTTTTTATTAATACATTTATTTATTTTTTAGATGAATTACGTTATGAAGAAAAGAAAATGCATCGCTTGTTACAGAAGTTTAGTTTCTCCTCTGCATTTGAGAGAGTATTTGTCTCTCTCTCTCTTTTGGTGCATCTCTAATCCTGAACAGTGCTGTGATCTCCTGCTCTAAAAGACGCAGTAGGATGTTGTCATCCACCCTCCTCCCGTTGTCATGACAACCATTGATGTCATTACAGTATACTTTGGCCTGATGAGTGAACAGGCTTCTGATATTGTAATATTTTACCGAGGGGAGGAAAAAAAAAGATTACACTGTCTGTTATTGTATCAGCCTTCTTTTCTCTGTCTGTCACAGGCAGCCTGCTGGAGGTCTCAGCAGCATTCCACTGTGCTGGTGAATACGTTCTATAAATACCCACGTTTGACTGGAAAATGGTGCCGTCTTTTAGGGAAATTTGCCGGCGAGGTTGCACTTTTCAAAGGCGAAATTAAAAGTGCATCAAAATAGCCCGGTGTTGTCATCTCCTGTAATGCAGAGCTCACAGACGAAACATGAGTTTGACTCAGCAGTACCAGCAGCATGTTGTGCACATGGTCTGATCCCAGGAAAAGAAGTGAGACCCTGGTTTCCATGAACAGATTGACCCCTGCCTTCCCCTCCCCCCTGCTGCCCTCCACCCACATCACCTACCTCTGGTGGTGTATTAGTGGGATTAGCTGTTCTCTGTCTGAGTGGGCTGATTGGATTGACGTGGTCTCTCTACATGATCCCTTTCCACTCAAGAGGGAGCGAGCCTCTGCACTGAAACAGCTTTGAGAACTTCTTCTGCTTTCTCGAAGCACATTTTGCTCCAAATGTGTTTACAGGCTGGAGATCTGCAGCTGAGGTCAACCAATCGGAGCTCTGCTTGGGACAGCCCCCTCCCCTTCCTCAGGTGCACTTTACTATCAGAACAAAAAAAGGTGTTTGAGTTTCATGCAGTTTGCTAAATATTGACAGATGATTGCCATGGAGATGGACTAAACGTGATATGAGAGCAGTGATCTCTCTGACTGGTCGGGCCTTTGGGTCGCATCAGTGGTGATGAATTATTCAGCCTCTCCTGCTCCGTTAATGCCGAGCGTAAAAGAGACGTGCAAAATCGCTGCAGTTGCTCACAGCTGGTTGTACAACAGAGAGGCAGAGTGTGAGTTTGTTGTCTAATTGATATGTGGTTGTGGTGTTTTAATCAGATAAATATGCATTCAGTATTTATGGTTAACGACTCCCAAGGAACACAAAAAAGTATTTAGGGAAGCAGATATTTTTGCTCCATGATGTCACCTGTTTGTCTGCCCTGTTACAGCTCTTTGAAATAAGAAGTTCTGCCATTTATTTTGGGGTAATGGGCCTTTTAAAACTGTTGTTGTCAGTATTAAGTTGATTATCTTTAGCATTATATCTCTTTAAAGGCAGATGAGAATGAAAAAGCGTGTTTGTTGCTTCAAAGAACTGAACAGTTCAACTCCAGGCCTGCTCTCGTTAGAGATCACTCAGTATATTAGATTTTAAACACTTCTGTTGTTGGGAATGGAGGAATACACATTTCCTTTAAAGCGTTTGACTTTGAGGAAATGAGTTAGGGATAAAGGTGTCACATCAGAATAAAACAAAAGTACTCTATGGTGAAACTAGACCCCTGCATCTTCTTGGGGCTTTGTTTACAGGCTTTGGAAAACCTAGCCCGTGAGAAAAGATTTTGACCAATTGTAGGTCTTTTCAGACCTGATTACATGACTTGTATAAAAAGCAAAAAAGCAAAAACAAAAAAAAATCCAAAACAAAAAAAACGCTCTTAAGATGGAGGATGTGGTGGCACACTTCAATTCGCTTTTCAATTCAAGAGTTGCCCCAAGGCACTTTTATATTGAAAAGTAAAGACTCTACAATATTAGAAAGAAATGGGTTTAGTAGTGGGCTTGCAGGACTGGAATCCTGTGTTATTTTTAACCTGCACGTGAATCTGACTGTCTGGGGGGAGGGGCTTAGAGAGAGGAGCAGGAGGGCGTCTTATATTTTCAGTTTCTGGCAATTTCTTCCTTACTATATTTCTTCCCCCCTTAGCCTTAAAAATTTCCTTTTTGATAAAGCATATAGTTCCTAGTCGAGATAGTTCCTAGCCAATAGGCCTAGGCTGCTGGTGTCCTCCCACAATGCACAGTTTCTTCTTCGGTCAACTTTTCCACTCAATATGTCTTTGTAGAGCACTCTGGTTTTAATCATTAGTTATTATTAAAGTGTGGCTCTCTTCCAGTTTCTGTCCCATCGTCTTCCCCTCAACCTCAACCGGTATCAGCAGAAGGTTTCCCCTCCGTGTCCTGTTCTGCTGGAGTTTCCTTCCTGTTAAAAAGACGTTTTTCCTTCCCACTGTTGCCACAGTGTTTGCTCATTTTTCAAATAAAGACTATTCTCTGTAAACCCTAGAGATGGTCATGTGGGAAAATCCCAGTAGATCAGCAGTTTCTGAAATACTTGGACTCACTTGGCCATGTTTTTAAAGTCAAGCCAAACAGGTGTACCTAATAAAGTGGCCAGTGGGTTATATTACCTTTAATTTCAATCATCACTAGCACATAAATCCTTCACATATATAATCAATTGTCAACTTTGATTAATTCAGTTAAAAGGACTATGTTACAGTCCCTGATAATGCATCGCTTTAGATGGAGAGACTCTTGGGGGATGGCTGTTACGAGTGAAGGCAACCCAGACACTTTGCCAGCAGCACACATCGTTGTGTGCCTCAACTTTCGGTCTTTTACCCAGGCGAATCTGCCATTTTCCTTCCTTGGTTAAGTTTAGGGATTAGAGATCGATCTAGATTATCATTTGAAGTTTGGGACACATCATCACAAAAATACAAAAAATGCCTGCAAGTATTTCAAAAGCGTGTTACACATTTCTCCTATTAATATCAGTTCAGGATTCTTTGAGTGTTTCTTTTACAACGTTCCTGCCAACAATGAAAGTGTTCACTGGTATCAAGAAAGTTTTACTTGGCAAGTCTCAAACTGGAGAATATAAACTTTAATGCTGCACCTGAACCGGTTTTGTGGCTTCTGCTAAATTGTCCACATTGAGAAGATAAGCTCTGGTTGAAACGGTTTCAGGTTCAGGTATGACTCAACTGCTTATACAGAGCGCTGAGCGTGATTCATTAACCCACGCCTCCGCCGCACAACTGTGGGACACTATCAGTCGGCTGCAGTGTGAAGTTATAGGACAACTGGACTAAGTGGAGAAAACTCTCCAACTACCAGGATGAACGGCGTTGTTGCAAAGAGACACTCACACACAAACACAAGACTCTTCTGTTCAATAAACCTTTTTAATCTCAACAGCAAGTTAGCTTATGTGTGGTCAACATCAATGAAGGTAAATATAAAACTGGATTTCTATTGATAGATTTTTTGTTGTCAGCAGGAGGTGAAATTATACTTGGAAACACATCAACTAGAATCTTCATGACTGTAGTCTTCCACTAGAGAAATATTGCTATAATACTTTTAAATGGCATACACTGATTGACCAATAAGAAAAAAAAAAAAAGCAAGGTAGAGAAGCTGACAAAGAAGCTCCAAAACTCCACACGGTGGGTCGTACAGGGAAACTTCTGAGCGACTTTGGTTTTGTACCTTTGTAAAACCTGGCTCTACTTACTTTCAGAAAAAAGAAGAAGAAAATAATACAGAAGAGAAAGAAATAATCATCGTAAAATAAACAACAAAGAAAAGGGTCCGACAGGAAGTATTGGTGCTATTTCAAAATCAATTTAGACTGAAAATACGAAAAAGTAAAAGGCACACTGAACACTATTCACGTTTAACACAAAATCCGGTGCAAACCGAGCGCGCGCCGACGATTCATTACACCCCTAATCTGTACACAGAACACGTCATAATAAACTCAAACGTGTTGCTTTTTCTTGAATTAAAAACAACATTTGAAGAAAGTGTTACTACATCAGGTCTTTTTTTGAAAGCCTTTTTTTTCTCCGTTGTCATTTTGTTTCCATTATTGTTGGGGAAGAGAGCGGAGAAAAAGGTGTCTCCTTACAGATCTGCGGTTCGTTTTTAATCTGCAGGGGAAAAAACAAGCAGAGCAAAAACGAACCCTTCCCACCTCCTCCTCTCTCGCTACATCTCTTCTTCCCCTTTGCTGTCAAAGTGCTCCAGTATTTCAAACTTCCACAGATCATCCTGTAGCCGTTAACAAAATGAAAAACAATTATCGCAATATTCACTTCAAGGAGAAATCCACCCTTTAATGCTCTTGCACCACCATTATTAACAATCTAATGCTCTTCAAACCTCAGAGTAATTATTTCATTGTAAACAAAGCTCACACACTTCAGCGGACTTCATTCTTTCTAAAGGACAATTTCAGCATGACCCACAAACTGGGTGTGAGCTTATTTGCGTCAATAAAATGTGGGCAGATAACACCATAAACACATCCAGCTCACGGACTAGTTTTGTAAAGTCAAGGGTGGGACTGTTAATGCAACCACAAGACTTGTTTTGCAACAGGTCTTCTAGCTTCAGTGCACTCTGGTCTATTGAGGCCATTGTTTCTGAAGGTGATATCTTTGCTCATTTGACTGTTAAATGTGGAAAATGGTGACTTACTACGCTCTCTCTTAAATCCTGAGGGACTGACGTCAGAACTCTACTACAGTGTTTGCTATAGAGGTGGCATTATTCAAGTAAAGGGTTCTCAAAATTTTGTGCCCAAGGACGCCAACACCATTTTAATCCAGTCTGATCTTGGGTTCGCTGGATGATGTTGGGTGACTCATTTCTCCTCACAGGCTAATAAGCCAAGCTACCTAGCAGCAAGAACAGGTCGTTGCAACCTGAGAGAGGTGACTTCATGACAGATGTGTTGTGTCAGAGTCTTTCGAAGCTTCTACTGGCTAAAACAAAATGTGGGAGGGAATGAGGCTTGTCCACATCAGTGGTGCTCTCTTGTTTTTAACGATACACCACAATTCTACTGCGAGAACCAGAGCGTGAGTTAAAGAAATGAGGTTTGTCACCCTCATTACTTGAACGCTGCCTGTCATGTTAAATGTTCTATGACCACAGGTTGCGTGGGGGGCGTGAGTGTATTCCCTGCATTAGATCAATCAAGTCAACTGCATTAAAAACGTGGTTGGTTTTGTTGCTAGCAGACTGCAGCGGTCTCTGATGCCGACATGTCTGCAAATACCCACTACCAGCTGAGGCCTACTTAAGCGGAAAGATGTACGATGCAAAGAAGAAATGGGGAATATTTTGCCTTCAAAGTGAAAGCCATCGTGTTTCAACTATCTCCTTTTCTGGTCTGCATCACACCTGCAGCTGGCGAGCATCTGTGGACAATTTGCCGTGTACCATGCAAACTACAGGCGACCGTGGTAACCTGCTAGCAGCCAAAAATATCGCAAAGCTTTGGGCAGGGCATGCGCATTTTTCCTTAGTAACGCTCACTGACTAACTGAAACGTCTTGAAACCTGAGTGAATGACGGCCTAGTCACTGGACCATGATTGCCACAGTGACAGGTTAATGTCAGTATCTGGTAAAACCTCAATAATATTTGAGTTTTGGACAGTTGATGAGAAATATCAATGAGCTGGGTCGTGATACTTAAAGCAAGATGAGCATTTTTCCACTGCCACTCAAAAAAACCAAACAACTAGATGGCCAATGAAATAATCAGCAGATTGTTTAATTGGTTAATTAATTACAGACGATCTGCTGTGGAACAGTGTTAAAGCATTTTAGGATGGATTTTCCTTTCAGTCTTAACCAACACTGCAGCCCCAGTTGGTCCACATTATTTTAACTGTCAAACCACCTTCTTCACTCCGGGTCAATGACGTCCACAACGCGAGGGGGACTGCCTCGTCTACAAACACTTCTAAAGGCTAACTCATATGACCACTGAAGGTGACAGTGTAGCAGATGGTCACAGTCCTATTCTCTATTATTGTGATCATTTTTCAAAAAAAAATCATCATAATCATCTGGCAGAGAAGATGCGTCTGTGTTTTTCAAGTAGATTGAACACAGTCCGAGTGCTGTGAAGAAATTAAAAACAAAACAAAACAAATATATAATCTCTCATTCTTGTTGCTGGCTTGCTGTCAGTCAGAGTGGTGGTGAGCCAACAGTCAAGATCCAGTGTGTGCTGACTGATGTTCTGCTAACAGAAGCCTTAGCGTAGGAGAGAACACATTCTTTAATAAAATCTAATGCAGGGGGCTCTTTCAGGGGTCGTTTCATTGTTATAAACATCATCCATGATTAAAAACAACACAGTGGCATGACTGGAGCATTGAGGATGTAAACCAGAATTAATCTAAAAGCTACTACTGCACTGTGTTATTCTGAATAAAGCTGTCAATACAGTGTTTGTCTAGTTCAGCAATGATAACAAATGCTGTGAAAATTATGAATTCTGGATTGTGCAAACACACCGACGCACACGCACGCACACACACACACATTTACACCGAGTACTGTGCAAAAGGTTTCAGGAACTTTCAATTCAATTGTTTCGTTTCTTTGCCAGCAGGGCGGCCCTGATCTCCATCGCTGAATCAGTATGACGTAAAAAGTCATCGCGTTCTCCAAGATGCTCGCAACAACCTACCTGCCAAGTACCTGGGAAGGTTGCGTGCGAGTGTACCAAAGAGAATCAGTTCTGTTTTAAAGGTCGAGGGCGCTTAAACCCGATTTAAAGCCTAAAACTTTTGCACAGTACCATCCAAACAGCTGTTTCCGAGTTCGTCCCTGCACTTCTGTGGAAAGTAAGCGAGAGATTATCTCCTGGTTACATCATCGGCTCAAGTGATGTCACTTCTGATGACACGGAGGGCCCCGGGAACCAATCAGAGCTGGCTGTACTGGTGAGGCTATTTTCATTCACAAATCCCCCTCCATATTAAGGATTAATATTGCTTCAGTATTGCCACAAAAACAAAAAACAAGACAGAGTAATATCGACTGTTTCACATCGCAGCTTCCTGATCCTAACGTTTTAATTACGTCAGCCCTCATTTATCAGGCACACGCATGACCCACAATTCAACTGTTAAACAAAGGTGTAGCCATTTCGTCGCAAAAACTGATGGTCATCTCCGCCAGTACAATAACAGCTGGAGCTGTGTGCAGCTGGATTGAATGATAAAAAAGCAGTTCAGTAGTGTAAGAAAATCAGGATCAGTAGTTACAATGAGCTAAAAAAATGCATATCACACATAGCTTACATTAATATTCTCATTAGTCAACCCACGTAATAGCTTGGAGACATGGTTAAAAGCAAAAATGTAGCAGGTTTAGGGTACGGTTTAGGTACTGAGAGGTTTAATGTATAATGATAGTGTTGGAGCCTATGCATGAGAGCCATGTTGGGCTTTGTACATTAGTGTTTAAATAACTTCTATAACTGCAAAAAAGCCAAAAACACTGTGGGCATCTTCATGGTACCGTGATAAATGAGGGCCAATTTCTATTTTCTTTTTTACAATATTTTTTTTCTAAAACTACCAGTTTCTTAGAAGGAGAAAAAAAAGTCAAAGTGTTTTGAGAACCAGTCTATTGTTGTTGATGGTGTCCTGTTTTAAATACAAAAAGCACTGCCAGCCATTGTGCTTTTGGTTGCCACGCAGTCGGGTCTTAAATGAGTTTGCTTCCAAACCATAGTTGACTCGCTGCGCTCCATCGGCCTCCGGGATGTGCGGCATCCCAACCCCCCCCCATTGGGCTGCACGGCGCAGTACTCACACAACGTACGTGACAACAGCAACCTCGCCGAGTCAGTACGGTGAAACTC
Organism: Haplochromis burtoni; assembly: GCF_018398535.1. Lineage (NCBI taxonomy): Eukaryota > Metazoa > Chordata > Actinopteri > Cichliformes > Cichlidae > Haplochromis > Haplochromis burtoni. Next base: position 1,100,455 of record NW_024582376.1, read on the forward strand.
CCGCTGTGCCACATACCGGGCCTCTTCCTGCCTCACAGGGCTGATGAGAACGAGAACAGAGGAGACGAGGGAGAAAGGGAGGTAGGTTAAGGGAGGATTCTGGTAGAAAGGTCGAGGTTCGTCACAACTAAGAAATGAAGTTTGTATTAGTTGCACAAAAATTAACACTTCCTTCCCTTGTTGCTACGCTTATGGCCTCCACTTACATCTCCATTCTCTCTGCTCTCAATGCTGTGTGGATTCTCATTTCTTAATACTGCATTCTATAAAGCCCCTCAGCTGGCTTTAGTTGACCAGTACGAAGCCATGCTGCGAGTCCACAGTCTCCATCATCTCACTGTCCAAGAGAGAGCCCTGCAGCTCAGGTAAGCCCAAGCCGTCAGACTGCCCAGAAGCAGCCAAAACTCCACCCATAACTCCGGTATTAACCTCTCCTCCAGCAGGTGGGGGCAGGCAGGCGGGATCCAGTGAGAACTCGTACTGCTCTGGCAGAAGAGCCTCAGTGGAGGGCCCCAGGACCTGCTCGCAGCTTCCAGGGTAGCTGAAGCCCAGGCTGCTGGCAGCAGCTTCATGAGGCTGAGGGTGGTGGAACTGGTGGTGGAGGTGAGATCCTGGAGGCAGATGTTGGGTGTAGTGGTGATGGGTCATGTAGGCATCATAACCCAGGGCCTCGCCTGGTTCCATCACAGGGCTCAGGTTATGAGCGTGGCTGAATGGAGGTGAGGCCTGAGGGCTGCCCTGCTGCTGGGCCTGAGGCTGGTGGGTGGCTGACATGGGGGAGCCCTGAGGGGAACTTTGGGATGCCGCTGGGTCCAGCGGAGTGCTGCCTGTTGGGTAGGATCCTTCATCAATCTGCATCTGGTTGAAGTAGGTCTGCAGCCCCATGCCTTGTGATTGCTGCTGCAGGTACATCCTCTTCTGATGCAGTCTGCCGGGAGAACAGGTGTAACTCAATTCAAGCAAGATAACACTTTGAATCAAGACAAGTTGAAACAAAAATTTTCCAGAGCACAAAATATAAAACCCCAATTCCCCAAAAAATGATGGCGCATCGGGTAGAATCTAAAAAACAGAATGCAATGATTTCCAGATCTCATAAACCCATATTTCATTCACAGCAGATCATAGAAAACATATCAAATGTACCACTTTAAGAGAAAAATATTAGTTCATTTTGAATTTGATGGCAGAAACATGTCTCAAAGCTGGGACAGGGCCATGTTTACCACTGTGTAGCATCTACTCTTCTTTCAGCAACAATCAGCAAACATCTGGGAACTGAGGAACACAGCTGCTGGACGTTTGGGGCAGGAATGTTGTCCTGTTCTTGATTGACACAGGATTTTAGATGCTCAACAGTCCTTGGTCTACTTTGTTATATTTATTGTTTCCTGATGTGTCAAAGGTTTTTAACCAATGAAAGGTCTTGACTGCAGGCAGCACCCAGACAATCTGCTATGAAGTGACGCTGTTGTAATAGATGCAGAATGTAGTTTAGCATCATCTGGCTGAACTACCGAAGCCACATGTTACCTGTATATACCTTCAGCACTGACGATGCCTTTCCAGATGTGCAAGCTGATCATTCCAGAGGAACTGATGCATACTATCAGAGATGCAACGCTAATAAAACTCACGTATTGCTTCATCTTTGTATGATGCATTTGTTTGCATGGTGAACTGTGTTCATGGACAATGGTTTCTGGAAAGCAGTCTGAGCCTATGCAGTGATTTTCATGACAGAATCAGGCCTGTTTTTAATGCAGTGCCATCATCTGGGGCCCAAACCTCATCTCTTGCGCACAGAGATTTTTCCAGATCTCTGTGCGTCTTTTGAAGACAATATGTACTCTATGATGATATATGAAGTTTCCAAATTTCTACACCGAGAAACATTATTCTGAAATTCCACAATTTTTAGATGCTGTTTTAGATGCTGATCTTTACTCAACCTATCTAAAATGTTCTTTTTATGCCCAATCATGTGACTGACCTGCTTACATTTAGCTGAAATTGTTGCAAAATGCTCCTCAAGCTGTTTTTTAAAGCACTACTATACTTTTCCAGCCTTTTGTTTCCTCATATCACCAATGTTGCAACCATCAAATTAAGAATGAGCCAATATGTTGTTATGAAATGATAAAACATCTCAAGTTAAACATCTAATCATTATTGCTCATGCGTCACGATTTGTTAATCAAATCAAAATGATCGGCTGTATTTGGTGACAGTTGAATAACCAATCAAGCAATCTGAGCTTAGTAGATGTCGCACAGAAGACACCGTGTCTCTATATAGCCGGATACATGAAAAATAGCAAAAGAAAAATGGTTGGAAGCATGGATGAGATCATCGTGGCAGTAGAAATTGTCTACTTAAAGGTATGACAAGTCCTACTTTTCTTACTAACAGTGCAACCCGCCTTATCCAACTACAGAAAAAGTCCAGGGAAACAAACAAACAAACAAACAAAAAAACAAGCTTTATTCCTGGATTCCTTGTTTTTAAAACAAAAGAAGTTTAAAAATTTAGATTGAAAATTATTTTTGCTTCAAATCTCAACAGGGAAAGACCACCACAGCTACGCTAACACAACAGCAATAAAGAAAATCCCTGATAATATTTCATACAGTGAAAAACATTTTCCAGTGCCATTTACCTGTGTTCCTGCAGCTGTTGCTCTAAACTTCGAGGAGTCTCCTTACAGAAAACCTGGCAGCTAGCAGGACTGTTGGCCAAGACGTTGGCCTTCTGGGTACAAGAGAGATTTGGACTGATGATTGGGTTTGAGATAAATACCTTGGTAACGATCTTAACTTTACAAATTATATCACTGAACGTTACGCAAAACAGTCATTTGGCTCGATAAGAAACGTCTATCAGGTATAAATACAGGCATAATGAGAGTAGGTTGTAGGAGACTGTACCTGTAGTCTGTGTGTGAGGTAATGTGTCTCCAAACTCTGTCTGCGGGACAGCAGAGGCGGCTGCGGCCCACCTTGGTATAACGCTAGGCCTTCCTGCTGCTTGCATGCTTCACCCTTCAATCAAAAATATGAAGCATTAGGACAAGGGCCGAGATCCCCTCTGCTGCCGGTTAATAAAGCTTTAAGTGAATTATCTTTGCTGTCTCCTGCCCAAATGCCTGTGTGGTGACTGATCAGCCAGATGCCTTGCTCTAAATGGCATGCACCATTGGGATTACACATTAGGTAAATGAAATGAAAGCAAATTAAAAGGATGATGGGGCCTGAGCATCATAACCAACAAAGAGCTGCTTCATTGCATTATGAGAGGTGGACAAAAGGAAAACTACTAGATCTTGTCGGCCAGTACGACTAATTTTGCTTGCTTTTTCTCCCCTTGCATTATTACACTGTGCTTGTATCATTTAGTATCAATGTGTGCCTGTCTTTTTGTGTCAATGCAGTTCCAGCCACTACTATGGGTACGTCTGGCCGACTGCAACAATGGCTGTATTCTTTTTAGCCAAGGCTCCAGGCTCCAGGCCCCAGGGGGACAGGAGACAGTAAACAAGCCACAGTTGGCTGCCTCTCCTGGGGTTACACAACAGCCTGGGTGAGGTTTTTTTTTTGTTGTTTTTTTTTTTTTTGGTGACACGGGGTCAGGACAGTAGATGAGGCTGAATGTGACAACAGGTTTTGAAAGAGAAGGAACTGTGTGTGTGTGTTTGTGCGTGATTGTGCAGCAGGACTGACCTCGAGGAGGTTGTGCAAGTGGTGCTGTGGTCCCAAGGGGTCCATGGTGACCCCATCCCCAGAGCCCATCTGCTCCACCAGCAGCTGGACTTTGTTCAGCTCCAGGATGCCTTTGGTCCTCGCCAAGTTCTGAAGGTGCTGCCGAAATGCGACTAGACCTGAGAGCACAGACGAATCCCCACAAAACAGAGTCAGCATTGATTTGTGCACCTGATCAATAGAATCACTCTTTTTTTATTTATTTTTTTTATTTCCACAACAGGAAGTCAAAGTTTCGAGCCTTTCTCAGAGCCAGGCTTAGCAGTCACTGACGCAAGCAAGCTGGTTGACTGGTTAGCGCTTTTCATAGCCCTTACGAACATTGTGCTTGCATGCACGTCACAAGCTGCGGCTCCTGTGCGTTTGTGTATGCACATATATGACAGCATCTCCGTGTGAGCGCTTGTGTGTGCTCAACGGCAAGTAGCTGAGATAAGACCCATCCAGTGGTGACGAGCTGTGGCTGCGAACGATAGGACCTGACTCACTGTGATGGTGGGAGTTATTTAAAACCAGAGTCAGCAGTCTGACGCAAAAGAATCCACCACATCAACACTCTCCAAAGAGGATTACGAAAAATAAATAAATAACTGACACAACCAAGTGGGAGCGCGCAGTACAGACTGTCACCGTGGAGCCAGGGAAGAAACACACATTTCTGAAATGTAATTATAGATTCTACTGGGCTAAAGTGCAGGTGATTTATAACCAGCAGGCACAGAATAAAGTAGCAGCGAAGGGTGGAGGAGGCGGGGCGAGAAACAGAGGTAGATAGTTGTTTAACATTCTCTTATATTTTGGCTTCTCTTTGATGTGAAGGGGAAACAAATCCTGCCTGCCGCAGACTGAAACTTTGAATAGAGAAAGAAAAGCAAGCCAGGGAACGAGTATGTGAAGAGGGAGAAAGAGAGAGAAAATGACTGAGGATGGGAGGGGAGGGAGGGAGGGAGGGAGGAGGGGGGATATGTGGGCTGAAACCTTCAAATATCTGTCTCTGATTCATAAGGTGAATCATCACCATTGTAGTCATCAGAGAAACTGGGGGGAGGGGAGGGGGGGAGTGTGTGTGAAGGGGGGGGGAGACAGTGAAGCACTTTTATCTTAAAGCAGTATATACCAATCAGATACAACAGAGAATCTCATGACTGTGGCACCTGTCGAAGAGCAGGCTAGATGAGAGTTATGTAAAGTGAAAGTAAAACCTTCAGAGGTCTTATGAAGTCAAACAGGTCAGAGCTGCTGAATATTAGGCCAGCGCTTTTAATGTTGTATTCCCAATGGATTCCAAAGTAAAGGAGGTTGTCATCACTGGGCTTTGTAAAATCAAACAGGCCTCTGAGAGAAATGGCAGATGCTTAAGGAGTGGCCAAACAAACAATTTGGCACATTCTTTTAGGGAAGTCTACAGTCAAGAAGTAAATAGAGGGTTTACCTCAACATGGAAACAACTGGCGGCACTAAAAAGAAAGACTAGATCAGATTTTCTTGAAAACCATTAAACAAGCCTGCCCAGTCCTGCAATCAGTCAATCAATAAAATCTACAATGCGTACAACAGCTTCCGTAGAATATGGTGGAGGCTGTGTTTGCAACATGGGAATGCAAGAGTACCAGTTTAAACCTTAATTGACCATGGGACCACCGGCGGGCCCATTTTACAGGTAAATTTGAAGGGCCGGTCAATAAAGGGTTAACAGGAGCTATATTGTCTGCTTTGTTTCAGTCAAACGCCACAGGGGTTTCATCGCACACATGAAAAACTGTCCAAAAGAATACTGCAAAAGCAATCGGAGAGCGCTGCAAAACTAAAATAAATAAATAAAAGGGATGTTGTTAAATGTCTGAGTCAGTCACCTGACCTTAACCCAGCCGAGCTGCTTCAATTACCGAGGACGAAAGTGAGGGAAAAAAAGCAACTAAAAAAACAACAAGCAGCTATTGAAGGAAACTGCAATAAAGACCTGGCAAAGCTTCACATGGAGGAAACTCAGCTGGTAATGTTCCAGACCTAATATTTGAGTCCAAGTAGGAAAAAATAACCCTTATATTTATAATTGTCTTAGTTTGCACAGCTTCTACAGAGCCTGTGAAAATGGAATGACGTTGTAAAAAATGGCTTTGACTCCTTAAAAGGTTAGCAGAAGATTTTTGATAAAACCTTTGGATTAAAGCTCACAGTCTCCGTTTATATCAGATGTTGATTGCTTCATTTTTATTCCATTCTGGTAGTATACCAGGAAAAATCAGGAAACATGGGCCAAACACTTAAACACATACTGGATCTGAATATGCAGAAGGAGTCAAATCCACCTTAAAGGGGCACTGGACTGTTTTTCTGCTGCACACAAAGCTGCAGTTAAAAGTGCAAAGTGCAGCAAAACTAAATAAAATATTAAGGTAGGTTGGCTACATAAATACTCAGGTGACCTGAGTTTGGGTGCATGCATTTAACAAGGAATATACACTGTATTTAATCTTTTATGAAGCAAGTTAAGTCAAAGTTATGGCTGCCTACTTTAGCTCCCGACTGTTTAAAAAAAGAATCTGCTTCTCAAAGGATACAGATCACTAAGTAATGGTTTTAAAAAAAAAACAAAGAAAAAGAGAGAAATCCAACTGCTTCTGACCTTGGGTAAGGGAGGTGTCGGAGGCACGGCGCCCTTCCCTGAAGCTGATTGGGGAACGGTTGTGGGTCTCCCTATACTGGGAAGTCAATGCAGCCATAGCTGGGTTGGCAGGCCTGGCACTCAAGAAAGATGTAGGGGTAACACCAGGGGGAGAGCTGTTGGGCGGAACGACTTCACTCAGCGAGGGAGGATCCTCCAGCAGACTGAGATCGCTGTGCATCGAGCCCATGTCGTAGCCAATGTCCGAGTCCACGCTACCCATGGAAGGATTTTGGCCTAAAGTGAATAATTTACCTGAGGGATGAAATATTTTTTCCACATCATTACAGAGATCGTGATAAACTGTTTCATCTGAACACTGTGTGTCTGCTACCAAAGGTCAATCATACCCTGATTCGAAGGTCCTGGCTGGTTGGTGACCTCAGACAAGGTGTGTCGCCGCTGGCCAAATCGAGCTGTCTGATAGGCCGAGAGCAGGTGAGGCGGATCATCCTCTGTGTCGGGCTCCTCTGTTTCAATGCCCTCATCAATGGATGTCTCCATCATGTTGCTAGGCGATGAGGTGGAGGACTTGCGCAGGACAGTGGGGGGAGGTAGGGGGTCCAGCAGGCAGCCGTTAACCTAGATAGCAAAAGAGAGAAAATTCTGGATTATTGACTTAAAACCACTGAAAAACTGAAGTTATCAGTTAAAATCACGCTTCTTAAATATGCACAAGGTTCACAGACACACACAAACATGACAAAACCTTCAGCTGCAATAAAAACTCGGGTATAAGAAAGCCGATCACTGTGCTGAAAACTGTTTTCCTTCCACTCACAATGATGGGAGTGTGTGTTTGTTGCAGCACACAGGCCTGTATGTGTTGGCCTAGAGGTGGAGGGTAAGGAATGCAGTGCCAGGAAGCAAGCTTTGATTCAGTGAAACTGACACACGCACACATACACAGAGGGATAAAAATCACACTCATAGATCATCTGCATGATTTGCTGCAATAACTGGAATGCGTGGTGTTGGTCTAGTAAGAGCAGCTTTGCCCAGTTCTCCATCTGCTTTCTGTAGTGTGCTGGGATAGGAATGTTATTGCTCAACAGACACACTCACACACAGAGGACAAGAGGGGAAAACTAGACTGAGAAACAGGCAAAAGTGTGTGCGTGTATGTGGAGGTTACGATGAAGAGGGGAGAGACATGAAGCTAAAAGGAAAAGAAAAGAGTGAACCAGAAACAGAGAAGGATAAAGAAAGACAGAAGCTTAAAAAAAGAAGAGATGAGCTGTCTGCGGATGGGTAGGAAGTCTGGGCGGCGAGATCGCTGGAGCAGTGCAGAAGCTTCCTGTCCATGTGTGTTCACTCAGTTCTGCATTAGGTCACATCATCATCACAGGACTGCTTACATAACTGCACTCCATTCACGCAGATAACACGCACTCTGACTCTCTGCCCTGTTCTGTTACCACAGACTGTCTCACACGCACAAATCATTCTTTATTGGAGCCAGGCGTGCAGGTGGGATGGATAAGAAACTTTGACCGATACTGCATGTATCTGTATTTGTTCTTCCTGGATGCCTGTTGTTAGGTGGGGGCTCTGGGTGTTCCTAACAACAGGCATGTAGGAAAGTGCCGTTGGATAGCTCCGATGAATAAAGAAAGAGGAAGAGCAGTTTGTGTGTGCGTGTGTGTATTTCTGTCAAGGAGCCTTGCAGGACAAGCAGCTGTCCTGTCTGATGTGAGTGCTGGTTGAGTACTTACATAAGAGGATATTGTCAGCTGCACTCTGGCAGCTCGTTAATTGCAAAAATTGGAATCTGTGTTATCCACGGTTAACACTAAAATCACAGCGATTTGACATGATTACTCAAAAATGATGCTGAAAGCTGTACTTTTCATTACATTTAAATTTTTATTAAAAATCTAGTAAAAAAAGGTGCAGGTGGTATAGAACTCAGGGTTGATGTGGTGAAGGTAAGGCACAGGCAGGTGGGGATTTCTGACTGCGAATCTCTTCTCACAAGAGTAACAAGAGGCCCGGGGAGAATTGCAGCTCTCGGGAGATCTGCACGAAGTCACCGGAGAGCAACATAGCGTTTCCAAAGGTATGGAAACTTCCTCCAGATAGACCTTTGTTGACCGAAGGCTTTCTTTCCATCATGCTGACTCGAGCTGAACTAAACTGTGAGCAAGTCTGGCCTTTTAGGAAGGGGATCAAAGCACACTGCTTTAAAGAAAAAGGGATGATCTGGATTTATAACATGAGCCAGAAGACTGGGGGGGAAATATACCTGTATGAGTATTGTGCTGCATTTATTTTTTCCCCCAAAGTCATTGGAAGCCAGGATTGTAACTGAAAATAAAATGTCTTTTAATCGCCTAGCCCTAACACTGCCAGGCTGCAGATGCTCAAAACTTCAAAGGCGTCTGGTGTACACACACACACACACACACACACACACACACACACACACACACACACACACACTGAGGTGTAGAGAGACATTTCTGATTTACAGCGAGCGGGCATGCTCATCAAAGCATGGCAAGCTTATTGGGATGATACTTGCAGCAGCTGATAATGACTGTAATAACTACAAATTCAGCAACTAAGTCGTCTCATGTGAGCGAGCTATAAAACAAGGACAGTGAACAAACAAGGAGATGCACAACAAAACAAAAATACATCCCTATTTACAAAGACACAACTTGTTTTTACTAGTGTTGAACGTACTTTGGGTGTGTTGACATCCTCCACCATGAAAGTCTGCTCCAGGGGAGATGCAGTCTGGGGAAAGGCGAAAGCATCAGAGGATGCTTGAGGCACAGCAGGAGAACGCAACAAACGACCGCCCTGCTGGAGCAAACCCACCTGGGCGGAAACACTGGTCGACTGTGGAGAGGGAAAAAATAAAGATGAGTCTTAGAAATTACATCAAAACCCCTTAATTTAAGACCAGCTCATAACAATATCCTTCTTAAACATGTAACTGCGACAAAATACGAGGGGCTGTAAATCTTTGCCTTTACAACGCCAACCAGAAAGGAAAGCTAGGTCCTACATGGTGATGGAAATGAGAGAGGAACTGCAAAGTGCTGGTAAGAAGAGGCCGTAGGCAGAGAAAAGAAAAACATGAATAATGCAACCAAGGGAAAGGCATTAAGATCAAGGCTGGGTAGAAAAGACTGCAAGAGAGCACACGAAGACACGGACAAATAAATGGATGGGGCATGTCTTTCCGTTTGTTTGTTCCTGGGTGCAGGTGTGAATAACAGAGCTTTGATCCGGGAGGCGCGGAAAATAATCTAAACGCATTATTCAGAAACGCCTCAATGCCCTGAAGTTACCTTGACGACAGTCTGTTCGGCGATGGTGCTGGGTCGTCGCTGGCGGGCGTCGAGCCTCTGTTCGACGGGGAAGCTGCAGCGATGGGCCTTTAGCCGCTCCACCAGCAGGTAATAGATAGCAGCAAAGTGGTTGTAGCTTTTGTTCTGCAGAGACTGGAGGATGACAGACAATATAAATGGTAGTGTCTGTGATGGAAGTTATGAGGATGACTTGAATGTGACAGCTCTTAAGATATGGTGAGATAATTCTTTAATTATCCCTGTATGAAACTGGGTTATTGCAGCCGCTGAAGAGCGGAGTGTTGATTAAAATACAATGCAGAGAATATGGAAGCTGACAAGGCAGCATACATTATATACAGCAGTTCAGATAACTTTCACTTTAATCACAACTTGATTTAGTAGTTCAAAAAGTGGTCCTCGAGAGTAAAAACAATCTCTTTCAATCAGGGCTGTAAAATATTTACATCGAGTCATGGCCAGAAGTTTACATACACATTTACATGGGCTTTTTAATGATATCTTTAAATTGTTTGTTTTCCAGGATGGAATGATTGTACAGCACACATCTTTAAGGACTTAAATAAATTCAAACCTGTGCACCTAATTCTTGTTTTTTTAAGTGCTTTGAGTTTCTAAAATATCATCACTTTACAAGCTCTATTAACTTCTAGTTAAATGGTAAATGGTAAATGGCCTGTATTTATATAGCGCTTTACTACCCTAAGGACCCCAAAGCGCTTTACATATCCAGTCATCCACCCATTCACACACACATTCACACACTGGTGATGGCAGCTACATTGTAGCCACAGCAGCCCTGGGGCGCACTGACAGAGGCGAGGCTGTCGGACACTGGCGCCACCGGGCCCTCTGACCACCACCAGTAGGCAACGGGTGAAGTTCTTGCCCAAGGACACAACAACCGAGACTGTCCAAGCCGGGGCGCGAACCGGCAACCTTCCGATTACAAGGCGAACTCCCAACTCTTGAGCCACAATCGCCCCAGTTAGTGATCATAATCGACTACATCTGGTATTTTCTCTTTGTGATAACATGGATTTATTCGACTCATTGTACTGATCAATACTCTGAGCAATGGGAAAGTCCACAGAACTCAATGATGATCTCAGAAATAAAATTGTATTCTTATTAATAAGTGCCACAAATTTGACATCTTTAACTGAAATTTGCAGCTTTCCCCATGGACAAGCCAAATACCTTCTGGGGAATGTTTTATGGTCAGAAAATAAACAATTAATTGAACCCTACTAATTCTGCCAAGAAGATTTGTCAAATATCCAGCCAGAAGCTTGTTGATGGCTACCAAAAACTTCTGGTCCAGTCGCAAGTTGCTAAGGGACATTTAACCACATATTACTAGTGCTGTATTTGTGTATTTGAGTCTAAATAATTTTGACCGTGGGTGGATTAGAGAAAATCAAGAATAAATTCAAACTTGTGCTCCCAATTCTTGTTTTTAAGGTCATTTAAGATTAGAGCTGGGCGATAGAACGATAACGATATGTATCGCGATATAACTTTTACTCGATAGAGAAATTAAGCTATCGCGATAGACCTCGCCGCTCTTGTCCTCAAAAAAAAAAAAAAAAAAAAAAAAAAAAAAAAAAAAAAGGTCAGCCAATCCAAATTAAGTAGCGCAGAGCCGAACCAATCACAGCCGCAGCTTGTTACGTACAGCACAAGTGCCAAGCCGCACGTGTGTTTGTTTGGGAAGCAGCCAGCGCGTAATGGAGGAAATGAGTGTGCCGACTAGAAAAATCAACCGAGCGTGACCGAAGAGAAAACAGATGATGGTTCCAACGCCGGAGAGATTGTCGAACGGAAGAGCCATAGAAGTTCGTAGTGTGAAGGTATTTCGGCTATTTCAAGTCTGACAAAAAACAGAGTAGCGTGCACTGTAAATTGTGCCGAAAGCAAGTCTGGAAATACAATAAACTGGTGCATGCGTCACACTGTGCGCCACGTTATTGTTTCGGTGAAATGAATTTCTACAATACTGTTACTGTTAATTCTACTCTCTGCAGTGTTTAAATGCTTACATATACACACAGTTACTGTCCGTCCACACATACGACTATGCCCCAGCTTTGTTTACTTTTTAGAATTAATATTTTGTTTCTAAGTGGAATTGACAATTTAGTCTGTTTCGTTTGTTCTATTTTGAAACTTAAACGCTTTAGCGGCTGCCTTTTGTGTAGTTTGCAATATTTGCCTTTATTTATCTGAAAAAGTCTCATGTTCCTTAAGTACATCTACCCTGTTGAACTTATTATGGGAAATAAATATTTAAATAAAAACAAGCTGCTGATTATTTCACATTTTACTTGTGAGCAACGGCACATTTAAATCTTACAAATATAGTTATTTGGCTTATATCGTGATAGATATCGTTATCGCCTGAAATGAAAAAACATATCGTGATATGAAAAAATCTCATATCGCCCAGCTCTATTTAAGATGTATGCTGTACAATCATTCCATCAAGGAAAAAAAAAAGAACAGTTTAAAGAAATGATTAAAAGCACAAAATTAGCATTTGCATTTATGCCCATGTTGAATGTGTGTGAATACCTTAACACAACTGTACTGTGACTGCTGAATAGTGGAAAATTAGTTCAGAAGTGTGCATGTTCTTTACGCCAATGAAGTAATTGATAAATTTAATTTCTTAGCAAGAGAAGGGTTGAAGAGAGGATCGCAATGAAATTATACCATTTAGTCGAGATAGGCAATTACCCAAAATACCCAATTATGGACCCACTATTAAATCTTTCCTTGGATCACAATGAGGAACCCTTTTCCCCCCTACTTTTATCAGTTTAAGTAGTTTACTGCTAAACTCTCAGCTTTATCATGCAGCCTAGTGAAATATATCTGTTACCTGCAAAGTTAGAGTTATGCTTATCTATTGCCCACTATCATTATTATCGCCTCCTCCACAGTCTAAAGACATGACCTTTAAACCTCACACATTTACACTATAATTCAACTTAAAGAAAAACAACAACAACTTCCTTCTTGTTCTGTTCTCACCTCTATAGTCTTGTGCTGGTCGATACCGAGGCTGTGCATCAACCGAAGGACCTGTTCACTGTATTCTCCTACACCGGCCTCACCCTCAGAGGACAGAGGCTGTTGGTACAGTACTGGCCTCTGTATAGGAACATCCAGAGTCATCCACTTGTGTTCCTTAATCTGGGCCACAGAGAGACGCTTTGACGGGTCCAAGACCAACATTCTGCGGATCAGGTGCTCACAGTCTATGAGGGATGGGAAGAGCAATCAGTCAGGATTTTTTTTTTTTTATGATCAGAAAATGTTCCTTTATGTTTGGTTAATGCTAAGTACTTCTTGTAAATATAATGACGCAAAGCCTCAAAGCCTCATGCCCTTATCAAAGTAGCCCAGATGAAGTGGGGCAGAAATAACACTTTAAGAGCTTAAAATCTGCTAAGTTCTTTTCTTAGGTTCTCCTGCCGTCACATCTGAACAGCGTGACTACACTCCTTTCTACTTTCCTTCCCTCCTAATGAGAGCTCCTCACCTCTAGTTAGAGGCTAGATGAGTTTGACGTCAGACACAGCTGGGTTCTTAACAGGATTACAGCTCCCCTGGCTGTGCTGCTTTGGCCTGACTGCACCCCTACTGCCTGCAGTGCATTCCTGCCTACCAGACAGCAACATTACACATCTACTTGACTGCAGTAATCTTAAAGCAAAACAGGCAAGCTTTCATCAAATAAGCCCTGCAATTGGTCATTATTATTTTTGAAATTAATCACTCCTATTTTGTAGCATTTATATTAAAAAAAAAAAAAAAAATCTAAACATGACGACTGAAGTATTTCACATTCTCAGGAGTAGTTGTCATATTATCTTTTTACTTTAGCAAACAAACATCTCAGATACAAATATGCCAAAATCGAGTTTTCAAAGAGAATCTGATTTTCGGAACATTTTCCTCCGCCCATCACCTTCAGCAGATATCCTGTGAAGAGAGACCCTCAGCAGTTCATAAACACAGAGCCCAAGGACCTGTCTGCTAACATTAACTCCCTGCTGCACATTCTTCTCAGTTGCCCTGCTGATCTACTAACATCTGCTTACATCTCACATTTTTTTCCCCTTCTACCTCGTGCCTGGTAGTGCAGCCAACTCAATTTTCTCCTCATTATGTGCATAACCAGCACGTCCTTCAATGCATTTCTACTACACGCTGTGGCCACTTAGCAGCTTGTGCAGCTGCTAACTTACAAAGTTACATTTTGAATAAAACGCGGCACAATGCACTACAATTTGTCTGAGTCTCTGCCTGTTGCTACAGGTGAGCTTCTGCTAACCACCAGGAAAGGTCAGACTACATGTAAAGGGGGTGAGAACGCATGCCCGTGTAGCTGACTGCCTGAGCGACAGTCTGTTCTTATCCAGTGCCTTACACCACCATGACTTAACCGCAGAACAATCCCAGTTTTAACACTTGCAGTGCTGGAGTCGTGTAGAGTTTCCAATAAAGAAGAACTGCAATGGATTTAAGAGCAAGTAATCGTTTTAGATATCATTGATTTTTATCTCACAGGTAATATCCCAATATTTTAACCACCATCAAACATGACTGAACATACAGAACGATTACAAGCTGCTATGCTACCTCAACATACACACATTCCTCTGCTCAATGGTGTTCTGCCCTAAAGAAAGGGAAGCAGCTACACATAGGTAGCTATTACATGTAAATATGATAGCCCTCTAAAACTAGCATTTAAAAGATGACCTTAGTTTTTGCTGACCAAAGAATACTCAAACAGGCCAACAAGCCTTAAAAAATGACATCTTTTACAGATATTAAGTCACTAAGTAAGTCGCTGGCTATGAGGTTAACCACAACATGTACAGTGTGTGGTCCAAACCTGTGTTGTGCACTATAGTGTCGGCCAGTGCGAGCAACTGGAGGAAATAAGACGGACCGTTTCTGGATAAAGAAATCAGCACACTATGTTCTCCTTGTTCGCAGAACAGGGGCTGAACTGGGGGTGGGTAGGCGGGTTCGAGTGTCAGTCTGGTCAGGGAGCTGACATTACACTCCTACATTCCCCGTATGTCTTAATTGTTTCAAGGTCCCGAACAGCAAGAAGGAGGAGG
>NW_024582376.1:1115684-1122095 GCF_018398535.1 Haplochromis burtoni
CAGCCGCTAACAGCAGGGCTGCTTGAGACCGTTAGCCGAACTGACTCACTCTGCAGCCTGAATACACACACACACACACACACACACACACACACACACACACACACACACACACACACGCGCTTCATATTGTATCCCCTTCAAATCGGTGGAATGCTGACTGACCTCTTGACTGGTTATAGCTGCAGGAGTGACTCAAACAGGAAAGCGTGATCTATTCGTCTGTGCGTCAGTGTTCCTACCAAGAACTTTAATGACTTTTTTTCCTCAATTTGACTACATGCTGTTGTATAGAAGACCCGAAAGTCTTTCACTATTACACCAAACGCATCTGTGCTTGCAGGAAAAAGCGAGGCCGTCTCGTCTTACCTTCAGTCATGAAGTAGGGGATGCGAAACCTTCCCTCTAGTACTCTCTGCCGGAGGTCAGGCAGAGTGGGCCCATCAAATGGCAATGCACCACACACTAGCACGTAAAGCACCACCCCCATACTCTGGAGACATGAAAAAATGGACACACAAGAAAACAAGGTGAGGATAGGAGTGAAGAACAACCAGTAGATTAATCAATCTTAGGTATGTAAATGTAAACAACTCAGACACACATGTCCCACTAAAGCACGAGTCCACACACACGACCTTACGGTAAATGATTGCAATATAGAGGAGGCTACAAACTGTGGTTGGGAAATCACATTACACGTAACCGCAGAACGACATGACAGGAACCAAACCTGCTGACTGTAAGAAATCAAAACTTTGTGTCCACTAATATATGAATACATAACGTTTTCAGAAATGAGTTGCATCCGATGACTTCACGTGGCTTACTAAAGCAAACGGTGCTTAAAATCTCAGCAACAGAGCTGAGAAGATATTACAGGGAAATTCAATCCACGGGTATGCAGTTACAAGGAATTATTAAAAACAAAGTGTTAAAGAGATGTCCGATTTATGCAATCAGCCATTTTACCCAGATATCCAGCTGCGGGCCTTCATACTGTTGTCCCTCAAAGACCTCTGGAGCAGCATAGGGCGGGCTGCCACACCATGTGGCCAGAGGCTTCCCGGGCTGGAAAAAGTTGCCAAATCCAAAATCTGCAGAAGGCGAAACATCAGGGCGGTAAGTAGATTAAAGATAGTTTCAGACATTTAGGCTTGTAGAGTTGGTAATGGCACACAGAAATCCTGCTGTTGTCCAGCAGTTTCTGCCCTGTGACCGTAAAAGTAAAAAAAAAAAAAAAAAAATGTTTTAAAAAGAGTTCAGGCTCTTAGAGACCATAAACAGTGTGGATGTGATATGTTGAAATGGGAAAACTATAAATTATCAAATTCAGCATGAAGGCACAAAACTCAGAGTAGCAGTTCATAGTTTTGTGTCTTCATGCAAGTTCTGTATAACGCAATGTTTAATCCACATATTTGTACATTTACGAAATGGACCTTTGTATGAGGTAACCTCCCCTGGAGGCTGACATGAGGTAATTGGTGCTGTTCTCTGATTGGTTCCCTCTAGAATGGCTAAAAGTCCGATTTTAATCATCAGAAGAAAAGAAAAAGGGGAACAAATGGACACAAAATAAATTTGAAGTTCATGTCTGCCTTTCATTAGCATCCAACTAAATGCTGCAGCATAATCGGACAAATTGCACTGAGCCAAGATGTGTGCCTGCAATCACTCAGCTAACCTACTTTCTTATGAGTCAATATGACTTTCACCTATGTTCTCTTCTTCTCATCCCTCAGGTCCTCTCAACTAACAGATTCAGATCTAATTCAGTTTATACAAATAAAAAAAATAGCTTCTTAGTTTTGAGAATTTGATTTTTATTTATCAACTTGGAGACTGGATTGACTTTTTAATACTCTTTGCTCTATCAAAAAAAAAAAAAAAAAAAAAAGAGTAACGTAAAAATAACAATGGATAAATAATTTCATGCTTAGTTGGTTCATTATCAATGGGAAGGCGTCACGGAGCCTGACGGCCACAGGAGCAGACAATCACGCTCACTTAGCCCTCCACCCCCACCGTTTTTCCATAATTCGAAACAGTTACATAAACACCAAAAATGTATTGCAAAACAAATAAATAAGAGATTAAAAAAAAAAAAAATTTCTGGCTTACATAATGGGGCTGGAGGTGATGTGGGTTCACACACACATGCAAAGACACAAACAACACAATGAGCAGTGTGCGACCCAAACCCCCTATTCCTCAACACGATCCTTTGCAGTTCATGTAAAAGAAACTATCGACCAATTTAAGCCAAATTCAAACTGATGAGACAATCAGAACGGATCATGTGACTTTTAATTACCAACAAATTTGTATTTTTTGCTGTGTCAGCTCCATGTCTTCAGAGAATTGTGCTAACACAATTTTCTCTAAAGTTCAGGTTTTTTTAACTTTGTTGTTTTCTTCACAAAAATCAAAACCAGACCAAACCAAGTATCCATTTCTAACTTTAATAGGTGAGAGGTATTTTCGGCTGCTCCCTTATTTCCCGAAGGGTCGACACAGCGGATGGATCCGCATATTTGATTTGGCATAGATGTTATACCCTTCCAGAAACCCCTCCCGGGCTTGGCACCAGCACTTTGGAGTGCACTAACTTATGACCTCCGGAGGCTGGGTCTGTCTCTCCTCCTGATCTCACGCTGGGGATTTTTGTGCAAACTCTCACAAATAAGCTGGACAGACCTAGTTTTTAGAATCTTTATGACTCAGTCAGATTTAGAACGCTAGAAACACAATGGTAAGTAAATTATTAGGGGTTTCGCTTTTTTCTGTGTAGTGACAAATTGTTTTAGTGTTAAAAACTGAGGCTGTGTGGGTGTACAGAGGTCTGATAGTCAAGAGTTACATCATAAAATGTGATCAGACTGGCCATTTCTACAGCAAACATTGCTGCATGGTGCCTCTAAAAGGCAAAATGCTTAAAAATAAAGAAGACGATGAAGAATCCAGGCTGTCAAATGTTTTTTTGTTTTTTGCACACACAAGGAAAGCTGCAGTAGATTATAGCTTAAATACCTGTAGGAATCAAGTTTAAGTAATTAGCAAAGGGTAAACTCGTGAACAGAGCTGAGCGGCTCTTTGAGTGTGTACGTGAGTGTGTGTAGTCGAACCGTTTAATTACTGCAATGCAGGTAGCAGCAGGTGCGGCTGGAATAAAATGAGAGCTAAAGCAGCGTGACACTGTGGGTTTATTACAAGTATGTTTGCTGTCTGACGCTGCTGCGAAGGTGAGATGCGAGATGTGAGATGCAGGCAGAGCTGAGCGGAGCAGTGCAGCTGGTTTATCGTCAGAAGCTGTGACCCATTTCATGGAGCTGAATACTGAACAGACTGGTTGACGTCAAACACTCCAGCATGCTGCAGGCTACAAACAGCAGTCCCAGCTCTACAGAAAGGGCGGGGCACGAGCGGGCGTGTGTCGCGCACGGCAACATTAACATAATATTAGCTAAAAGATTACAGGCAAGAACCTATGAAGCTTTATAAGACTGCACGTGTAAAACAAAATAAGAGTATGATGATGCAGTTAGAGGATGGCACACTTGTACTTAAGCAGTATGGAGCATCAGTAAACTTGTGGCTGCAGCTGCTTTTCTTTATCCTCCTTTTTCTTCTAGATCAGGTTTTCCAAAACACTGAACTGGATTCTTGAACCTACTTATTGCTTCCTTCCCCTGCAACATTTTTCACCCTTTAACTTTCCTCCCATGATTAAACTTGATGAATTGAAGTGAAGCATGTTGTAAGTTTCTATGTAGCAAGTAAAGAAAATAAAATTTCTTCCTTCAACTTACTTCAAAGTTGAAATTTTGAGAATTTGACATACACTGCAAAATTTGGTGTGCTCTCCTCGGCTCAGCTGGGAGAACAATCTTAATTATGCAGCTATTAGACTTTTCATATTTTTTTACATTGTTATTAATTTAATGTTTAATATTAATTAAACAGATTCTTGTCAAAAAGCATTTAGAGTGGTGATTCTGATCTGGAGGTAGACATGAAACACCTTTAGGGTGTGGTGCACTTTTAGCAATGTCATTGTGGATACTTCAAATAATGAAGCTGCAAATAGCTGCTGAAAGCCTTTTAGTGATATGACAACATGTATTGGATAATGTGATCAAAACACGTGAAGTGAATAAAGCTCAAAAACAGGAAATGTATACACTGCATTGTACACGTGCATTTCCCCGCTTAACCACAATGGCGGCGTTCTCGCCTACTCTGAACCAGCAGCCTATGCCTGCTTTTGTTTTTGTTATTCCTCCTCCTCTCTTTCCATTGCTTTCAATCTGTCAACTCGAATGTAAAGGGGCTGTTTGAAGTGAAAACATTAAGGGCACTCCCCGCTGCTCCTGTTCCTCTTTCCTCTGCAGCCACCAGGAGAATGACCTTTCTTTGACTGACCGCCTGTTAAGGTACATACAGACTGACCAGAGGTGGCCTTTAGAAGCCACCACTGGACTGAAGAGAAAAACCCAGAAGCATTGGCACTTTGTCTGGATGTACACATTCAGAGTAGTGCCAAAATGGATAGCCAACAAATAGAAAAAGAGTTGATTATGTTAAGATTTAATTAGCCGTTTATTTTAACAAACGAAAATACCAAACACTTGCTCAACTGCTCATTAATGCAAATATGTAATCAGCCAACCGCGTGGCAGCACCTCAGTGCCTTTAGACACGTAGATGTGGTTGTGGCTCCTTCCTGCCTTTTATAAACAGTTCACGCTGATGGTAGCGGTGTAACAGTGTACTCCAATAGGCTTCATAATCACCAGATCTCAATAGAGCACCTTTGTGATGTAGTGGAACAGGTGATTCACATCATAGATGCAGCTGGAAAAATCTGCAGTAGCTGCGTGATGCTACCGTGTCAATATGGACCAAGACCCACGAGGACCGTTTCCAGCACCTTCTTAAATCTATGCCACGAAGAAATAAAGCAGCTCTGAAAGCAAGAGTGCAACCTGGTACTAGCAAGGTATACCTAATGAAATGTCTGACGAATGCATGTCAGGATTCAGAAAGGCTAAATCGGCTTCTGATTGACAGTGAGTGTGTGGTCAGTTAAAAATACCTTTCAACCTCTATTTTAAACCTATACAACCACTGCATTACAATTAATGTTTATTAATATAAATATTAATTTAATTTTAATCTTTTTTGTTAATCTTGGAGACCCATTTACAAAATAACATTTAATAACACAATAACTAAGATTTTAAATAAAAAGAAATAACAGAAACACAATTAAAAGCAAGATAAAGTGTAATTTTCCCAAACTACTTAAGCAACGTTTTCTTTAGAAATCAGTCTCACGACCTTCATTGTTTCGATTCATATTGTGACTACAGACTGTATTTCACCAATATAACTTGTCCTTGTACGGAAGATTACACAAGATGCACAGCCCTGCTTAAGGCTGTGAAGAAGGCTCGTCTGGTTGTTACTAAACTAAGGACATTTTATGAACAAACTAATGGGTCAATCAATAGCACCCTGATAGCAGAAGGCCAAGCACATTTTCCCTTAAGATCTGAAAATAATCTGATTACTTAACAAAACATAACCATTACCTTTCAGCACGAGTATAAAAAACAGTACATCTATAACTCTCTCGACACGAGTTGATCCCATGTACAGTGCAAATCTGACACCTGTACTCATCCAAACTTCATGTGCCATTTACCAAACTTGTCCGAGCATGTTGTAGTCAAGAGGAGCACGGCGTGTACCTTGGAGATGATGTCCTCCCCAGAGAAATTTTCACTAATCACAAGCCAGGTAATGTTCTGTTCATTGTTTTCCTGCTTCAAATCTAATCTGCTGTGCGGACAATCAGCTGTGAGTCAGACATGTTTGTGAAAATTACTGCTCGGGTAATAACATCTCCAGGTTATCATCTTGGACCCTTCTGAGAAACCGTGGACAGGATGATGCGAGTAATGATGCAACGAAAACAGTTATTCTGTAGTTCTGTCCGCTTTGCCCTTTTCTGGTATCAGAAGAAAGAAAATAGTGCATTTATCACACCCATAAACAAGGATTTGATTCAACTACCTGAAGCTGATGATATGAAGTCCTTTGAGGACAGGAAGCCATTTCCTTCTCTACCACATATTCAAGGTCTGGTATCCTTTCACACTCGTATTTTTAGCTGCTCTCATGTGATCAGCTCACCTTAGATGGATTTCAGTATCAGCTCTGAATTAAGCCTCAGATAAACCTCAGACTCGCTCATAGCATGGTACTAACTGAAGGCCTGCCACCCTGCTATGCACGCTCCTTATCATTCTTCCTTCATCCCCTTATCCGATACTCTGTCTCCAAAGTAGCTAGTCAATCCCATCACCCTAGCTCCTCTTCTATTAAACCTAAGAACGTCCCTGC
>NW_024582376.1:1122115-1123236 GCF_018398535.1 Haplochromis burtoni
TGATGCCTGTACTACAGACTTACAGCTTAGCCTCAAATATCTGCCTCTGGGTCTGTTCTTCACTTTGTCCTCCATTTTTCATGTTTTTAAACTCAAGAGTCACCAGGGAAGCATTTTTAAGTTCTTCTGATCATCTGTTTTGAAAAAGTAACACAGGCCTTTAAGCTTTTAAGATGTCTGTCATGGGATCTGTCGGCAAACAGCTATCCTGCAAGCAACCTCTGACCAATTCTCAACACTGCAAAAAATGACCTAAGCAGGCAGTGAAGACATTTCTGAACTCCACGAGCGCTGAGATCATGACAGCCAATACATCAAAAACTCATGCGGAGATCCTGGATTTTTCATCTACTGAGTTTATGGGTCCCCTGTGCAATGTGTTACCTGCAATCTTGATGTTCATATGGCCATCCAGCAGCAGATTCTCAGCCTTCAGGTCTCTGTGAACGATGTTCCGGTTGTGGCAGTACTCAACCGCTGACAGGATCTGCCAGAACTTCCTCCTGGCCTCTAGCTCACTGAGACGGCCATGCTTTGCCAGATAGTCTGCAGACATTGGAAAGAGGTGACGTGTCATGTTAGAACTTTAAGTCTATATAATTTTTTTTAGTTGATTACATAACCTGGCTCTACAGGCCTTCCGAACACGTATTAAGGTATCACTATACAGTTGAAAAGAATGCAATAAAAGTTGAATTTCTTTATTCAACCGAGTGGTTGTGCTGAAAGTATAATAGGTTTTGATGAGGTGCGGGCTTGGTGCCAGTGGTAGCTTACAACTGCTCTACATTACAGCATGTTTTGTGAGCTCATTGAGAGCAAGATGCAAAATGTATTTTTTCTTTGGAGACCCCTGCTCTAGCCCCGCGTGTGCATGCGTGAGTAGGCATTGGCTGACGGCGAAGAATGCACTGTGTTGTCATAGTGGAACGAGGAAAGCGGAGACAGAGGTTTCCGAGAACAGGTCTTCTGCTATATAATGCCTAGATTAGCGCACACTGCTCAGCTTGTAAGTTAGCGGTCGGTTTAATAGGATACTGAAATAAATACAAACTGAGCTCTTTTTCCAATGAGAAGCAAAAACACTGGATTTAGCAGTTTATCTGCTTAGCACACACTCT
>NW_024582376.1:1124276-1125237 GCF_018398535.1 Haplochromis burtoni
CCTGCATCTCAAAGCCCCGATATTAAAATTGTGTGTGATAGATAGCAACAGAATGAGAAAACCTTATTAGCGAGTGGCTGACAAATTCCATAAGAGTAGGTCTCTTTAATGAACGGGGGAATTTTCAAGCAATGGTGCTAATCAAAAAACACACTGGGGAGGGGAATGTGTTGGGCAGGTCCAAGGTTGCACCTGTGGAAAACAGCAATCTAAAATAAAAACCATTTCAGGACATAACCTCTCCTTTTCTTGGTCTTTAAAGCCTTCTTTATGGGTCAACATAAATACTCGCCATACTGTTACAGAGCCTAAAATTGTACAAAGTGGTTGGTTTAACTCTTTACCCCTTGAAAACCAACTAGGGATACACTGAAGGTCTTTCTCTCACATTTCAGGCCTGCTTATAAGACAAAAATGATGAGGTTTGCATCAGAAATAAGTGAGGGTTGTCTGTGCCTGTGTAGCTACCCTTGGAAAAGCACAGAAACTATTCTAATGGTCACCCAAACCACATCTTTATTGATATATATATATGTACTTAGGGGTCAAAACCCGCCATTAAGGGAAGGGAAGGGAAGGTCATCTTTATGGGGTAAAGAGTCAAAGCAGGGTTCCTTGCAGCCATTACAGAGACAGGTAAGACTTCTATTTTTCCTGTGGTGTTGCACACTCTTCCTGTTGTGTGAAGTTTGTCTCGACAGACTATTTTACAAGATGTATGATGTTTTTTTCTTTTTTACAGCCCTGTGAACTTTGAAAAGTGTGGCGTTTGTTGCTGTCGGCAGGGCTCCTCTTCACACCTCTCTGTCCAGATAGCTTGCTAACTCTTCAATTCACACTCAGTGGCAAACAAGATAGGACACTCTGCTGCCTGTCCTTCCAGCTGGCATGGTTACAGACCAGCAACTAAACCTGACAACAATGCACAACAACCACAACAAACCCCACCAACACAAAATCA
>NW_024582376.1:1125388-1201855 GCF_018398535.1 Haplochromis burtoni
GAACAGAACAAGTATGAATCATAGGGGTATTAGGGAACAGCTCAAAAGCCACTGTGTTCCACTTCTGCTGAGAGCTGCGTGAGGAGCTAAATCTCTCAACAGCTGCTCAGGTTTGAAGGGGACCAACATCATGGGTACAGACCGGCTTGCTGGACAGACTTCAGATAACACCGTGGGCCAGCAGGCGCTGGGAGCGTGTATACATGCGAGTGTGTGTGAGCGCAGAGGACATGGGGCACACGGTCGCACACTCCGTTTCCACATCAGTAACTGATACCCTAACCACTTAAATACGACGGCCTCATTAAAGTCACATCTATATGCACGGTGATGGATGCTTGTGTTGATTTAATACTGGCACACCAACGGGGTTAAAGGGGAACAGAGCCAATTGGAACAGAGCAATGCCATGTCATCCAAGTACCAATCAGCCAAACATCAGCTGCAGCTTCTGGTGGTTATAGTTGACCTCACTTGTCCTTCTTTGGATACTTATAAATACACACATAAAAATAACACCTCTGTTTTATCTGGAGAAACAAAGCCCACATCTTAAACCTACATACTCCACCTATTTACTGTAAGCCCCTCCCATTGAAACTTACTGGTTATTTAACTAGGGCATGTGTTTTTAAAAACACATTCAGGGTTGGATTAGGTGATCAAGTAATACCACTGTCTTGGCAATCCTTTATTCCAATACTTATTTTTAAAAGGAAGAAACAAACTTTTGTACCTACATTTGTTGGAATTACCTTAAAAAAAACAAAAATCAAAAATGTAGGTATGTGTATTTTGAAGTACCCTTTGAATGGCTCCATAGTGCTGTGCAGGGGTGTCAAACAAAAGGCCTGGGGCCAGAATCGGTTGTCAAAGACTCCAATCTAACCCGTTTGGCGGCTTTCGAAAATGTGAAGAAGGGCATACATTTGGACTTTTAAATGTATTTTCACGGGTTTTGCAGCTTCTCTGACTGATAAAGCGCTCCCCCATGGCCATTCATACTACAGAGTGGTAAATAAGTAACAAATAAACAATAAAATAAAAGAAGGTTTCTTGGTTTTCACCATATTACCATACACACTATACAAATTTATGCCTTTTACAGTAAAAATTGCTGGTGATTGCCAATGTGAATATCCTAGTAGACACACAATTTGAAAATCCTACATCGCTGCATTCGAGTTATCCTATTCACAAGATTTTCAGCAAACTAGACCTCTGACCTTGACCTCAAGGTCAAGGGTCAACGAGATTCAAGCTTTTCTGAGATTTTCAGTAGCTGCACATATAGTATCATTTCAAAATCCTACATCACCTTGTTCTCAAACTTAGGTGTCCACGCCGTCTGCCTAGCAGGGTGACGACAATTTACCAATGAGGGGTAAAAAGGACATTTCTTTCTCAGACTCATGTTGACAGACTTTATTTACTATGGCAGCATTTTATCAAGTAGAAAAACAGATGTACTGTGAAACTGCACTTCTTTTTTCTTATATTAAAACATCTCAGGGATTAAATATGTAATTAGACTTCTTTACACGGGGAAAAAAAAAAAAGGCAGGTTTCACTGGTCTAGCCCACTTAAGTTCAAAGTGGACTGTCTATGGCCCAGGATGTAAAATGAGTAAGACATCCCTGGTATAGTGATTTACACATTGTCTAAAACGGAAAGTCTCCCGGTTTGATCCCGGGAGTAGATATAAATCCCCCAGGAAGGGCAGCTGGTGAAAAAACACCCCAAAAAATATGAAGTTACCCACTCTGGCAACCCCTTGTGAATGAGGCAGAACCCAGAAGTAGTTTCTTCTATACTGTAGTGGGTTCGGTGATCAGATAACACTAACATTTCAACACGTCAGACTACATTCTGACAATTATAACAAATCCAAAAAGCAACGGCAGACCAATCCACAAGAAAAATGGCAATTAGTTGCAGCCACATGGGAGGCATTTAGAAGTCAAGGACACTGAATCACACTTAAATCCATCTTGACATACTTTAACATTCAGATACAAATGTATAGCATGCAATATCTACGTTACTTTATATCTGGAGCTGGGATTTTACTTACAGATGTCTTCATGTGACCCGAAAGTGAGATGAGCTAGAATATGTTGTTTTGAAAGCCTCGACATATAAATGACCCATAAAAATATGGGTCATTCTGCCATATCGTTGTATGCTGATATTTCATGATGAGGGCAAAGTCTGTAGAAAGAGCTTAATCAAAAGGGATTTTATAGCGCTAACACCTGACTCCACACAGGCCTGTGAGCATATTTACTTGATGAAAAATAAAGCTGTATTCAGGTATGCTGTAGTCTGTCAATCATGTGTATTTTGAGTGTGGGTTCCAAGACCCTAAAAAGAAAAAAAATGAAACGCATTAAAAGTTCTGACACTGATGTTTGACATGCAAAATCATGTAGCTCACATTAGCCTTGCTAGCGTGTTACCTAGATGATTAATAGCAGTGCCACTAAAAATGATAAACTACTGTTGAGATAAATATAAAATATGAAGGTGAGCTTGTAAAGTAATCGGAGTGAGGTGTTAAAGCTGTGATGACAACACCTGTACTTGGTGTGAAAATGCACACATCTAAAAGATTATCTTATTTTTTTTTTTTTTAATATATATATATATATATATATATATATATATTAATATATATTATATATATATATATTATATAATATATATCATATATATATAAATCATTAAAACTTACATTGCTTCCAAATGTCTGAACTCACACTGAAGACAGGAGCAAATTAGCTGAGCTCAAATGCAGACAAACATATCAGGTTAAGTCTGGCACATTTTTTTTCTAACATTTTTTTTTAAAACTATTATTATTATTATTATTATTATTATTATTAATTTCTTTCTTTTTTGGCTCCTTGTAAACTTCTGTGGAAAAATCTGCCTGTCGCTCAACTAAAAATACTTTGGATTACTTCTTTCAAAACACAGGAAGTCAGCAAGCTCATGCTTAACCCCTATCCCTGTTCAAAAAGCCATATATATTACCTTATCTACTGGAATTTAGATAGCAATGATTACATTCACACACACACAAGTAGAATGCGCTTCTTTGATTTTCCATATATTATCATCTGCACAATGCAGAGGTTGGTTCAACTAGTCTACATGAACAGTACTTGAAATTGTCACACAAAGTTCCAGGGTTTCTCCAAAATACCCTCCTTGACCTCAATGGAAAGTCTTACGGAGGTCAAGCAAAGACGTGGAGGAATTCATGAGGACATAAGAAAGGAAAAACACAGTGATAAAAGAATCTGAATGCACTTTCACAAAGTTCTGAAAGTGTACCTCCATGGGATGGGGGGTACACTATTCAAACACAACCTTATTTAAGTCAAGTAAGAACACCAAATATAAGTCCCATTCCCATTTATAAAGTATATATACACACAAGACATCTCTTTATCTATTTAGTGCTTTCTGCATAATAGAAAGCACTGGTACTGACTGCATTAATTGCGTAGCTTCAGTTTGGTTAGCTGCAGTGTTGGGGATAACAAATTACTGTGGTCAGATTTAATTGAAATGCAGTGCATTGCCATTATGGGCAGAGTATATTAATGCATATATGCATATTTTCATATGTTCTCAAGTAACAATCACCTGACCACTGACAGTGGATTTGAGAAAAAAAAAAATGCAGAAAGGTACAGAGACATTTGTTTGGCAAGAATCACCTTTAATATGAATTTGTGTTGACATGTGGGCATAATTATGCTGTACTGTTAACCAGCAATTACATAGCAATGCATCTCAAGTGATGTTGTGGAGTAATGTCACAAGTACAGTAACAAGTTAGTTGTGCTCTTTGTGGAAAGTATGCTTTTTGGAGCGTACAAATAAGTATTGCATACTTAAAACTTTTGAGAAGCCACCCCGACACTAATTAGTTGATCGAAGAGCAGTTGGTGAGATGACCTTGAAAAGTCTTTGTAGAACGGTAGAATTAAATGTCCCTGCATTTCTTCTTTTTCTTCTTTCTTTATTATTTCTAATTTTATTGAGGAAATAGCTATAGTTCAGGCTTAGTACCACATGTATCTGAAAGATCTATATACAGACTTATATAAGGTATATTTTTGCCTTCAAAGCTTGCAAGTACTTCTAGTTTTTTTTAAGTCATCCGTTTGTCTTTTGATGTCACTGAAGTCCAAGCTTCTGATGGCTGACAGATCTGCTGAAAAGTGACCAAGCAATATGAAGGATGGCTCACGGGAAAATTGAAATTGACAGTCTAAGTAACTGTTTTTCAAAAATAGCTTGAGTACTCCTTTGAAGTCAACACACTCTGTATCTCATTCCCTTCCCAACACCCAGACAGAGATCTGCATGAGTGATTTTACTCACTGCCAGCTATTATACTCCCCTCTCTCCAGCAGTGCTTTCTTAAATATGCATGCCCTACATTTCCTCACCACCTTCCAAATTCAAATGGATGTCCCCTGCTCTCGCCTCCATTCTCTTCTGCCTCCTCTCCCTTACTGCTTCTGCTCTCTGCAACTCTGCTTTATTTGTGGTTGACCCAATTTCCAGGTTTGATCCATCCTGTGGTGTCGAGGTAGACTGTGGAGCAGCAGACTGACTGACTGACAGACAGACACAAAGCACATCAGCGAGCTGGCATCGATGCCTATGCTGTGCCCACCCACCCTTTTGCAAGAATGAACCCATCACTCTCCGCCTCTTGGTGCCAAACCCAGATCCGCTTCTTTGTCTTTGCGGCTCCAGACACAAACATGCTACCCCCCTCCTGCTCTGCCACAGCACCATTTACTATTTGGTCTGAAGATAGAACTGCAGGCTCATCCTTCGTTTCACTGACTGGCTGTAACGGCATGCACTACACTACAACTTCACAAATTCCGCTCTTTATAACCTATGGCCAGGAACAGACCTGAGATACTCATCATGTCAGCAAAGCGGAGGCAACTCTCTGGAGGGCGATTGTGGAGGAAGAGACTGGAGATCTGGCTTGGCAGCTTATCCATTTGTCTGAGTACATCATGACTTGATCCACCTCCACAAAGTGTATTTGGAAATCTGAAATGATTGTTCAATTTCACGAGATTGAATACTGTAATACTAGTCTAGTGCTGCAGATACCAGTTGTTGTCTGCCTGGCTGAGTCAAAGCTGCTATTGCTGCGGCTGATGATGACATATAAATGTCTTACATAACTACATTACATTGTGCAATCAGGGCAGAGGGGTCTGAGGAATCAGGACACAATGGTTTTATAATACCCAGAGATGATCCATGAGAACATCTATGGATTACAGAAAATGAGGCTGACCCATCATCATGATCGGTTATTTAAAGGGATAGGTTGACATTTTGGGAATTGCGCAAACTCTTGCTCATAGCTGGATGATTAAGCTGACACCACTCTCTACAGCCAGGACACAATTAGACGATAAAAATAATAATACTAATAGAAGGAAACTAGAGAAAACCGGCTAGGTCGACTGTGTCCAAAAGCACCCACCCATACCAACGCTTTTAAAACAATTTATTTATAACCGCAAGATTTTATGCCACAGTCATTTCTCAGTCTTTCTGCTAAGCAAGCCCAACAGTTTCCTGGCTCCTGATTCATATTTAAAAGAAACTAAATTATTGAAATGCAAGCAATTATTATTTGTACTGCTATTATTTTGAGTAGCTGCACACAGAAGGGTGCTTAAAACAGGGGTGGGCAATTAGGCCACATTATAGACCTAATTGTAACATGTACTCCTACCAGCAGCAGTTTATAAACTGATAAAATTAATATTGAAATAAACTGAGTTCAGTTTATTGGTACGATCTTCAACAACAGTCCCAGTTTCTCCTGTGGCTCCTTGAACAAATTAATTGCCTAACTTAGCTTAAAATTAACCTATTATGCTTTTATAGTCCACCCTTCTTTGAGGCCGGCTTCCCTCTGATCGACAGTCATGCGGTTTGAAAACATGAGGCTTGAACAGCAAGCATCTAACAGAGCCATAAGTGGAAAAACCTACGGGAAACTGGATTCAGACTGCTCTCAATGCTCAAAGCTTTTGGCTCAAATTAGTTGTACATAAGATTAAGTTCTTATTTGAAACAACAGCAGTCGCTCCAGTATGGGACGAGTTTGACTACCGTATGGAAAATTCTATGTGTCTAGAGGGGAACACATAGCATATGTCCATATGAGCATTGTATGATTTTATGTAAAATTTTTATATTTAGCCATGTAATTTAAATTTGCTGCAAGCTTCTATGCCCATTACTTAAAGAAAAAAAATAAAGTCTTTTGGCTTAAAAAGCCTTTTGAAATTGGATAATTCCTGTTGCTACGCCCTTTAACTCTCTTAGCAGAAACTGCCGTTTGCTCAAATTACAAGTTTTAGTTGCAACACCATGTGAGCCTCTCCATCCTTATTGCTGTACATTTCTGTACTTCCTTCTTGTTTTTAAACCACACTCGTTTCATTCATGTTTTTCTGGGTCTGCTTCCCCGCTCTCTCTAGGTCACAGAGGCAGTAGATGTTGCTGCTGAGTCAACATCACAAGTGGAACACTGGTCTGCTCTTTGAATTAGAAAGACACTAAAACAATAAACAAAACAACAACATACACTCACACATAAGACATGACTATTAAGCTTATCATAGGCTACTGACTGCTACTTGACTAATCCTATCAATTCCCGTGTCTGGAAGCAGGCTAAGTGCAACCATTCTCAGACCGTCTAACAGGTGAGGCCATTAATCTATCTGGATGATGAGCCACTTACAGGTTATCCACATTAGACAGGCCTACACTTGTGTTCATAATTCTACTTCATAATTACTTGTATTACATTATTTTTTCTGAATTAGAATTTTTCCAGAATCCTTTAAAAAGACTATTTTCGTTATATTTACCTAAATATTAAAAATCCATAAATTAATGCAACAAACTGAAATGCCTATGGGCTTGTGTCCAGCAACCTGGATTGAAGATTGTAGTCTGTACAAAGTGTACAAACTGAGTGTGTGTTGTGCAGCGATATAGCGCGTGTGGTGCTATGGCCGACTGAGATAACTTCTTATCTTCTTGTACTATTTTCGATATGTTCTGACTTGTCTGTCCTTTCCAGCACCAGTGTATTTTGTTTGTGATTCTGACAAAAACAGAATAATTTAATAAACTCACATTAAAAAACATTTTTTGTATCTTCTAGATTCAGACATTAAATGCCAAATATAAACCTACATACTAGTTGGTCTCTGTAGTTGTTTGTTTTCAGTGCACCACATATAAGCAGCAGTGCACTGGTTGCTGGTTGGAGAGCTAAGACAGCATGAAGGAAGCTAACAGCAAAACATTTAGCTTTCTTTATTTGCAAAATACATTTCCTTATATTTTGCATATTTAGGCACAGCCTGTTGCAAAAAAAACTAAAAACTGGATTTATTCCAATTTCATTAGTTAAATGTATGAAAAATGTCAACGATAACATATTTTGTCAGACATAATATAGTAATTTTGTACCAACAAGATGATTTCCAAAGAGCTGTTAGCTGAACACTTAGCATATCTCAGCATGGTTTGCAGTGTGACCTTAAAAACATTTGTGGAAACTGGACAAGTAGAGGACTAAAGAAGTGGCAAACCTAAAACAAACTGATAACTTAATGAAACATCTATAGCAGATGACCGGCATTTGCCATGTCATGTCCTTGAGAAAAAAAACATATCCAACAAAGACCTGACACAGGACATGAGAGATGTAGATGGATCAAGTGCCAGATCCATCTACTGTTTACAAAAATCTCATGAGAAGTGGTTTCACTGGAAGAGTGTCAAATTACTCCAGAATAGGACTGATCTTTTTTTTTTTTTTTTTTTTTTTTTTTTTTTTAAATAGTGGCAACAGGTGTTATTGAGTGATGAATCCAAATGTGAAAACTTTGGTTAAAACTGACACAGGAGGTGATGAGAAAGGTACAACAGTGTCTACAGCAATCTGTAAAACAAGGTGGAGGCTCTGTCATGGTTTAGGGCTCCATTTCAGCCAGTCAAATCTTGCTAAAACAGATTGACTTATGAATGGAGAAAGGTACCAATAGGTTTTGATCCACCATGCAATCCCATGTGGAAAGTGGGCAACAGCTTCATTTTTCAACATGAAAATGATCCCCAACCCAGCGTCAATGCAGTAAAAGCATACCTGGACAGAAAAACACATAATGGAACACCAACAGTCATGGATTGGCCTCCCCAGAGCCCAGACCTCAACATTATTGGAGCAGTGGGGGATCATCTTGACAGACAATGGAACAAAAGGCAGCCAACATCAAAGAAGAGCTTTGAATATCTTTCAAGAAGCCTGGAAAACTATTTATGAAGACTACTTGAAGAAATGACAAAACAGCTTGTCAAGAAAGAAAGATTCTTCCTCAGCCTATTAATATAAGACCACGATCAGGTCAGTGTGGGCAGATATCCGAGACCATGACAGCAGGAAACAAACTTTTTGATTGGCACATTCCTAATCTATCTAGCCTTCACATTTGAGCCTTCTGGTTTGCTTTCAGACTTAGAAATCCGAATTGTTCACCATTCATCTGACGAGTAAATGAAGAAATTTCTGTACGTTTGGTTTTTGGTCTTTTGGCCAACAGCTATTTCAGGATCAGCAATTCCAAAGAATTTCAAGCTAGGTGGAAGAAGCACAATGATGAGTCATTCTGAAATAACTTTGATGAGTTCTTCTGTTATTTGGTCTAAAATTAACTTTATTTTACTCACTATGCAGTTTTAAACAAAGCTGCAAACC
This sequence comes from Haplochromis burtoni, assembly GCF_018398535.1. Taxonomy (NCBI): domain Eukaryota; kingdom Metazoa; phylum Chordata; class Actinopteri; order Cichliformes; family Cichlidae; genus Haplochromis; species Haplochromis burtoni. The sequence continues at coordinate 1,134,229 of NW_024582376.1, forward strand.
ACAATCATCCAGTCAGGCACAGCCACATTTTAAGTGAAAGCTAAATTTACGACTGTTGCTCGTCTGAAAGATCAAGAACAGCGTATTAAGTCTGGTTACAGCTTTAGCTTCTAAAATTGTGCACCGATCTGTTTTGTAAGAGGAAACTTTAATGCAGTTGCAGCAGTTAGGTAAATAAATCTGCTGATCAACAGAAAACAAAAAGGATTTCAATGTGAACCTTTGCAACTTTTTTTTTTCCTCTCAGTGATAGTAAAATAATTCTCTTTGGATTTTGGAAACTTGGTTGCACAAAACTAGCTGCAAGGACTCACTCTGACTTACAGATTCTGAAAGGAAGATTCGCCTATAAAACCTCCTTGGTTTCTGGTATATTACTATTTGTATGGTGCAAAAAAACAAAATAAAGGAAAAAAGAAAATAAATTGAAACCATTCTTGTACCTGTACAAGTATATGACAAATGATCTTAAACATCCCACGGGAGTTGAACAAAGGGAGCATTGAAAATTAATCTAAGTACCATCTTAATGAAAGAGGAGGAATGACATGTTGCTTGCCAGGACAAAGAAAGGAATCTTATCTCCTTGACATGCATTATCTCAACATTTGTGCAGTAAACCAGTCCAGTGTGGGCAATTCTGCAGTACAGATAGTAATAAATCGAACTTATTCCCCTTTGAGGCTGCCCTCTGGCAGCTTTTACAGGCCTGGGGTGACGTCATTTTATACAGCAGGAAAGAAATGTCAGCACATTTACTGCAACAATTACCAGCAGCACATGACAAGGGTCACAGGATACTCGTGTCAGATTTGCATCAATCATATGACCTTTGAGATTGAGGCTGGGATAACCGTAATAGCAACTCAAGCTCAACAAGACTTTGATACTTCCTTGTTTGTCAAAAACCTTACTGATGCAACAGAGTACATTTTTTTTCAGTTGATATGGGAAGAACGCAAATAGCAATGGGCAGACTGATCGTATACTTGAAAAGATCACTCACCAAAGATCTCCCCACTCTTGGCATACTCCGTGACTAAATAAAGCATGTTCTTCGTCTCCATCACCTGAGAGAGGGAGAGGATGAAGGAACAGGGCCGAGGGGGTGGGGGAAAAGAGACACACAAAAAGAATTAGATTAAGTAAAAATAAATTTAAAAAAATAAAAAGAAAGAAGAAGAAGAAGTAGTAGTAGTAGTTAAAAAAAAAACCCCAAAAGATAAAAATAACCAGAAATATCACACAATTGACTACAGGGCTCAATGTGTGTTTAAACTGCAGTGTCTGGCGTTCGTAAAATCGTGAGAAAAACTAAATGCATGAATGGCACGGGTCTAAATATGGCAACCATGTAAAAGAATGGAGGTGGACGGTTGGTGTTGTTGAGTATATCTGAATGGTACTTAAAGCCTTTCCATCCTCACCCGGTGCCGTGTTGTGTAGGAGGAGGAGAACCGATTTAGAAGCAGAAACACTCAGGAGATGAATAGAATGAAATGCGGAGGGGAGAGTCAGATGCAGAGAAGAGGATGAATCAGACACAGCGAGCCAGACATTCACACTAGAAATCCCACGCTCATTGTTTATGATCAATTTTCCATCTGTTACACTGACCAATTCATGGATTTAGGAAATTAAAGCCTTTTTCTTCCTCTTTTTTTGGTTGGTATTCGTTTTGTAACAAACACATTCTCTGTCCTCTGTTTACAACCGATTGATGAATTAAATCTGGGTATTGGTACTCTGTTGAGAGCCAATACAGCATCTAATGGAAAATAAACCTTTTCACAACAGACATTTTGACCTGGCGCAGCAGGAAAAGCACAGGTGTAACTAATAGTATTAACGATGGCTCTGTTTCATGTCGGCGTGCCAGTAAACCAGCATGGAGAGTAGTGGGGCCCTGGCACTGGCCCCACCTGAGTAGATGTAGTCATTATTAATGATATTAAATCACCCGTGTTTGACAAGATAAAATGCCCACTGTGGGAGAGAGCAGTTTTTATTCCGTGGCTGATCTCACAGCTTCTCCTGTGCATGAATAACACAAACATGGGATTGCTACCTTCCTATATTGTTGGTCATTTTCTAAAGTTCATACATCCGGGAAGGCAGCAGAGCTAAGGGCAGACAGATGCAGCAGATGTTTTGGGCAACATCTGCAAGAAGTGCCAACATTGCCATGTGATAAAAATCTACAGTTTATTCTTCTACTTTAATTTTAGAGGTAATGCACATTAGTGAACAAGAGTGATGCTCTTGTGCAACTGCAGGGAATGATTTTTGACACCTGTGACAAAAACAAACAAAACTATCACAAGCACAACAATCACAGTCTAAGTGGTGGAAATAATAAAAAGCAAGGCAATTTTCATCATCAGGACTTTCTGATCAAAGTAAGTAAACAAGACAATGAATAATTCATGACAAACAAAATTACAGGGGTTTGATATAGCCAGTCCTGCTTGAGAAGTTTGATGACATGCAGTAAATTCTGAAAAATGTCATAGTTTGAATTTTAAAAACCAATAAATGGAAATGCACTGTGCGTTAGTGCTTGTGGGCTGCTTTGGCCGTCCTTTGAGATAACTTCACGCTTGAAGATCTATTCAACATTATTTTAGATACAGTCTACTTTAAGTATCAGACTGTGATAAAGAGCACCTCTAATTTCCTCTGTTAATTAAGGGACTTATTGACCTGACAATGACATGAATCTGCTGATTTTCAACATCCTAGACTCGGGACTCGGTGATCGGCTGGTCAGCTTCACTTATGCTTGATGATGAGCTGGACCTTTTCATGCGTGCTCGTGAAGACAAATTCACCAACATGTGGAAAACCTAACAATCAATCTAATTAGACACTTCAGTCACCTTCAGAAGATTGTTAGCTTAAAGAAGCTAACAAAGCCAGTAAGTAGCTAAACCTCTGTGACAAGACAGGAGGCTTGTTATAAGCAAAGGAATAAAGCAGTTATTAGGAAAATAATAGCACTGGGTGAAAAAAAGTCTGATATCCTGTTATCTGGTGAAGTAATCCACACACTGGAAAATTAAGTTTTTTTTGGTCATATAACTGTGTTGCACATGCTTTTGTTTGGTAAGGTAAAATGTGTCAGGTAAAGGTGGGTGTGCAGAAAGTCATTTTCAACTAATCATCTGTACATCCTTCCAGTGGAAGAGCACTTTATTTCCAGCAGTTTCAGTAAAAACTTATTGTAGTTTAAAAATTATTTTAGTATGAAAATAAAAAGTTTAGTTGACAAAACCAAAAAACTAAATATGTTTGGCTTGCATAAGCTGTCAGTTATAGTTACCTCTAACTGCAGTTAGATAGGAACCCTCCCCAATAAATAAATAAATAACATAATAATTGCAGCTGCTACCACTCTAGTATTAATCACATTATAGTATATTGTTTTAATAAAAGCACTGTGAAATAGTGATTTATAGCTTTAAATGTAATGAACTGAATGGGTTTTCACACCAACCATTGATTGAAGTGTTCGGTGTACTGACATGGGGTCAGGGTCAATCCAATACCATCCTTAATGGATTCAAGCATTTTTCTTTAGTATGACTCATATTCAAATGAAGCACTCACATTGTACTGGCATTACTCTCAATAACAAAACCTCTTTCAATAAATAACATCGACTGGAATAAGAGCGAAAGCAGAGAGCTGAAGCCCTAAAAACAGCCAGAGGATTAAAAGATGGACAAAAAAAGTTTGGAAGTCAGATCAGGGGCCAATACAAGAAAAGGCTACACGACACATGAAAAACAAGAGTCCGGATCCGCTGTCCTGTATCTTTGTGCGCCTTCATTGGCAGCAGCTTTCCTCTGGGCCACAGAGCCAATCCTAGTTTATGAGATTGGAAAGGAAATCACTAATTGACCGGCGCTGATTGGATGGTTAGGCTGCTGGAAATAATGATACGCACCAAAATAACTCAACAGAAAGCTGGAACAGTGCCAGATGGTTGTGTAATGATAATGAACGCTCATTTACTTTTCCTACACAGTAAATGTAACAGGACCCAAAGGCTTATGTAATACAACTGAATCACCAAAACTGTTGAGTTATCAGTGGTTAGGGTTATTTTGTGAAAAGCAGCGGCCATCATGGTAACTATGTGAAATGAGTTTACCTTCGGCTGTCTAAAACACCAAGAGAGTCCAACAATCACGGTCGTTCACTTTAGAAAACACTATTTTGTGAGTTGACTGAATTTATCTGAATGCTGTAAAAGTGCCCAGGTGGCACATGGGAAATTATTTAGATGCAGGATTTATTTCCCTGAAATATTTTCAGTATATGCTCATACTGCTAATAATGTGCTCTGGTTTAATAGTACTAATGAATTAAAAACATTAATATTACCACATTTAAAATAAAATAAAATCACATTCACCCCAATTAGCAGCATGTAATCAAAAAGAAGAAGAAAAAAAAAGTGTGTACAAAGTGAAATACACTTGTTCAACAACATACTTTTTGACTTTCCATAGGAGAAATGAGAAATAAAGCTCTTAATAATAACATTAACAGCAGCAATAATCTATTCAAGCATCCCAGTATCTCATGACAGGTTGACAACGAACCACACGCACAACACCAGAACTCCAACTCTGAAGGGAACATAGCCAACATTTATTTTCCTTATGTACCCAGTGATTTTCTACTGCAACATGTCAGGATATCTTCAGACGAGAAAACCTGTGGGGAAAGGAGCAATACCAGAGTTCACCTTTAAATGTCCAATTATCAAACTCTGGACTGTGTCTCGTGCATTCAGATGTAAACCAGTATAACACTGAAGTATAACATACTGGCTCCTCTGTCTGCAGAAGGGGAAGAAAAAAGTTCATGTTCTTCAGCATTCTTGTCTATTTAATGGTTTGTGCTCATGATATCACCCAAAAATCAACTTGGTGAAGAAACCACTGAAACATACTTCATCTGAAAACAATCTCAGCTCAAGGCAAAGAGACATTTTACTGCAAATTAAAAAAAACAAAAGAAAACAACAAACTGGCATTGTTTGCTGATGGTGCCCACAAAATTTAAGAATATGTGCAAACGTAAATAAAAACAGTACACAAGGCAAGCTTGAAGCTGGAAGTAAAATCCTTTTTATTCTTCAACACAGCCTGAACTCTTAGGCAAACCTTCTTGTAATTTCTTTAAGTAGTCTTTGGGAATAGTTCTCCAGGCTTCTTGAAGGACATTCATGTGCCGCACAATTCTATGGGGAGGTCAATCTATGAATGATAGCGGTACAAAGTGTGTGTGCGTTTTGTGTTTTTTAAATCCAGGTATGCTTTTACTGCACTGACAGTGCATGCTGAAAAATAAAGCTGTTGCCAGATGGTGAATTAAGGTCTGACGGAACATTTGTGGTTTCAGTTTGTTTTAGCAAATACAAACTGACGCGGTGACTCGTGCTGGAGTCGAGCAGTCAGTTACAACTCATTTTAAAACACACGTCACATATGATGAATCCAAAAATAATTTGTTAAATTTCTGCCGCTGGTATCTTCATACAGTGTGCAACACATACAGAGATGAAATAAGTACAGAGAGCCAGTCAGTCATTAACTATGCACTCATATCTTTAACTGCAATGGCAGGTTCTGCTAGGCCACAGTTGTGTGCTTATGCATTAGAAAATGACCTGGACTGCTCCTGCGTTTTCACACTACTATTACTACTGCTACTACTACAACAGCAAGTTCTCCTCCACATAAATGTCTCCTTGCAAATTCTTGGGCCCTTCAACAGCTGTTACTTTGGGTCCACACAGTCACTGCATGTTACACATTACAATCGCGCCCCTGCCTTCACAAAGATAAACTTTGACTGGAGACGTGGAAAAGTGCACGTATTCATTCAAAAGACGAAAGTAATATCAACAGGCTCTGGAAAACTTTTCTGGGTGAAAGAAAAATGACTCATAATGTCCTCATCAATGTACATTTTCAACAAATTACTCCACACTCTGAAGCATGTTATCCTTACTCACCCGAAAACATTGTTTCCCCAACCACAAATATTGACCCATGATGTTCTTTTTCTGTCTTTTTTGTGAGACTGTTTGCACAGTTAGGGCTGATTGATGATAAAGACTAAGCCAGAGCACCCATTACAGCAGTTTACATTAGAAAACACTCTAGCAGCGCGTGTTAATTTGGGCCTGTGTGATGACGCTTTTAATAAGTTCCGACAAACTTTTTCGTAAATTGTTAAATTCCTGTTTAAATATATGCAGTACTCTGGGCATTCTTCCAACATCACCTCTACAGTGTCTGTGACAAATCGCAAGAGATTGGGATTGGATGGGTTAAAGAAAAAGTCAGATCTAAGCACTCAAGACAGAAATAAATCTCTGGAAAAACTCTTGATCAAGGCTTGTCAAGTGGGAGACAAACGCTAAGTTTAAAAAAAAAAAAATAAAAAATTAACACTAGACTACTTATCTTCACAGCATTGCAACACAGGGGAATAACAATTAACAAATATTTCCTTTTGGGAGAGACATAAAATGCACCAGAGACTAGAAAAAAAAATCGTGCCATGCTGTAGTCCAAATCAAAGTAGAAAGATGAAATCAGCACATCGAAAAAGATTAATCGTTTAGTCCCCATCTGGCACTCAAAAGATGCTACGCTACACACAATGAAGCCAGAGACTCACCTGGTAGAGCTTAATAATGTGGGGGTGGTCCAGCATTTTCATGATCTGAACTTCTCTGTAGATCTTCTCCAGGTTGACGGCATCCAGCTGGGTCTTGTCGATGATCTTAATGGCCACCTGCAGAATCAAGCATCAACAACACAACTGTAAACAATCAGTTTCTTAATAACACACAACGGAGTCATTGTTAAAGCTCATCAGAGTTTGATGGACAATGACAAGGAGCTCCCCAGATTTACGCAAACACTAGTGCAGACAGGAATTTAATGTTCTCCAAGCAACAAAGGCGGACAGTCTGCTCCTCTTCGGGGTTTCTTTGTGCCTTTTTTTTTGTGGAAATAAGAAAACTGTTCGTGAGATAACTACAGCTTGTACCGAAACCTCCGTAAACAGCCTTCAAATAATGAAATATTACATCGGAGATCCCACTGATGCAACCACCTGCTTTACTGGATATACACACGGCCACAATGACACGAACAAGTGTAAATCACACACGCAAAACTTCCAACACGCTTGGCTTTGATTAACATTGGCCGGGAAGTAGCAGAGCAACATTAACATCTCATCTTTAGATTGTCTCATAAACAGCATTTCATCAGAAGTGCTCCAAGCATCTGTGAGCGAAGCTGAACGAGTAAACAACAGGGGACCCCGACAATCACACCACCGTTAGACTGAGCTAGAAAACTCACCTGAGGGCAGGATTTTAAAGCACTGAGCTGAAACATCAAGTTTTTAGATTTAAATGTTTTATTCAGAATTCTGAGTCAGAATTTAGATTTTCAAAGAATTTATTAGACTTTGATTTTTTTTTTTTTTTTTAATTTACCCACCCACACACAGAATTATGAGGGCAAAAAAGAAATTCTTAATTCTGAGTGGGGGAAAAAGTCTGAATTTTGACTTTCTGGGAAATTCAAATAAAAACCAAAACAAGAAATACAGGAATATAACTTTTGAATTTATTTATTTATTTATTTTTTTAAAGGTTTTTAGTAGCCCTAATCAGCTACCAAAATAGTGGCTATTTATTCAAGTTCCTTTTTAAGCAATTATCTCTAAAAAACATCTAGTTACTGCTTCAGAAACGTGAATATTTAACATTTTTCCAATTCTTCCATGATATAAAACTGAATAAATTTGACTTCTGGAGCTGCTTAGACAAAACAAGAATGTGGCAGCACAGACTATAGGGTACTATCTTAGAAAGGCAAGTTGGGTTACAGAGCCATGTGGTTTGAGGATTTATCTGATTCCAAAATAATACTGTCTGACACTGGATTTTCATCCGGGCACTTATCACAGGCATTTTGTCTGCAGCGTGACGATCATATAAACAGCAGATTCTTTTCACATTACTAAAATTTTCATCAGGAAAGTTGCAGTGATCGACTATCACGGCGCACTGCATATTTTGTTTTTGGGTTCAAGCCCACTGTGTCAGTGAAGTGGTATTATTCAAGTAAGTCAAGGAAATGTAATGCATTCTTGCTTTTAATTTTAACGACAGATCTATAACTTACTGACCTGCCTTTAACATATTAACAGTTTGGACTTACAGATGAGCAGCAATGGGTATTTTGATAGGTTTAACACTCTCCATTATCATCTCCCTAGCTACGTACAGGCAAGCGTTCAATTCAGGATTAAATCGAAATCTTTTAATGGCACTCCAGCTACCTGTGCAGACCCTTCGGGCATGAGATTCAAAATCTTTGTTCTGCTACAGAGGGACAACAGAGCACCTAACATGAAAAGATCTGTGCTACCTGATTACATTGTCAACAAAACTAAACCCACACACAGCACACAAGACTTCTCGTGAACTGTGCTGGCACAAGGTCACTGGAGGACAATGAGTTAGAGGTGAATTTAGCTCATACAATGAAAGCAGAAAGACATGATGACGCTATAATCAGATATGGATAGATGTACAACTTGACACACAAGACCAGAAGGGAATGGCTCAACAGTATGTAAAGCCACAAGCTGCAATATGTACTTACTGGGATGAATGGGTCAGTATCACATGCAGGGGCCACGCACAGAAAGAGTAGGTTATTTACACAGAGATAAACCTGTCCGGGAATATGCCCACACATTCACATCGTAACACAACATCTGCCGTTTCATGTGTCAGTACACTGGTTTTCTTTACACTATGCTAATACCGCTTGTGCCCGGGCAAATTCTCAAGGCAGATGGCATCACATAAGTTAATAGCCTGCCACTCGGGCCGACCTTGGCTGCTGTAAAATAAAAATAAAAAATAAAAATTTAAAAACCAACAGTGCCAGGCCCACTGCCAGAGCTAGGCAGCTGCATTTGTCCTTCATACTGACCATCACTGAGTGACCTCTACCAAACCCGGCCTAAAAAACAACCCATGTTTTCATTCATCTTTAATACCACTCCAGCTGAGGGAAAGGTGTAGTCGCTTACTGAAATCACCTGGTGTAACGTTTGCCTGAACTTAAAACCTGCATTCACAGAGCTGTTAATGTTACATGGTGCAGATTACCTGGCTAGACTAATGCTGTGCCACTTTGCGTGCTTTAATAACCAGAGTAACAAGATAAGAGTCTACAGAGCCATTTTGTTGCCTTGTTATTCATTAAACCTACCAAGGGTCTCGCCTGGATGATGTAAATCTGTTTTTTTTTTTTCTGTATGGTGTAATCAGTTGGAGGCTCCAGAGATCAAAGTGTGCAGCAACTCTCCAGTCTTATCACTGTCTCACACAATACGGCTTTTTTTTCTTTTCTTTGGCCCTTATCTTTTTCTCACTGAACACTCTTTACAGCAAATTCCTTGTGTCTCTGTCATTACAGCAGAAAGTCGTGGCACTCCGTGGTACTGGTTGAGAAAGGGCCCTTCTGACAAAGCTGACATAAAACCAGAAGTACACTCACACAAACCCCGAGCCCTGTTCCCTCTGCTCTCATGCTGCATTACCTAAGAGTGTGCAATGTTTGTAATATCACTCCAAGCTTAGTTAAGACCCTCGACCCCCCACCCCTCTAAAAAGCAGTGTCTGCATGCAAAATACTTTGCTTTCCAATTACAGCATATTTGGCATGACATACCCTGCTCATCACAAAGCTCTGAGCAGTGCTGGGATAAGAAACAACTAAAAAAAAAAAATCACATCATTACTTGAATTACATAAGGGGACCACCGACCCATGCTGCATGCCCCAGATACGGCACCAACCACTCTTGAGTAGGTACTGTGGCTACCGTCTGGGTCATTAACCCAACGGATGCATGTGCAGAAAATCAAATAAATAAAAATAATAATCAAGCGTGCATGTTTGCAGTTTGTGTTTCCCAGCAGCGCTAGTGGTCAGACCTTTTTTTTTTTTATTTTTTTTTTTTACTGGCAGTGATGTCAGCTGAGAGGGGTGAACGTGCAGTCATTCACTGCTCCTGTACCTGCAAGCTTTCAGGCACACCAGCTGTTGCTCGAACCGGAGCAGTCCAAGTGGCCGGTAGTTATGTGATCCAAAGATGCTATTTAGTGCACGGTGCTGGAGAGCATTTCGCTATCTAGGGGTGTCAACTTGTGCATAAAAGTTATATAACTCCGCTAAAACAGTAGCACAAGTTAGCTTTCGGGCTAACTAGTTTGCTCACACACTCACCTCCGTCTTGGTTATGCGGTGTCGGGCCAACTTCACCACAGCGAAATTGCCCTTTCCTAAAGTGCGCTCGATGTCGTAGAAGCCCACTCGGACCGGACCCCGGATCAGCGGTTTTTGGACACTGTCAGCCATGACCATGCTGTTCTAAAACGGGACTGTTGAGTGGAAGAGTAGGAGGCAGCCAGACGTGCAGGGACACACGAGGGGCAGACTGGGGCTTACTTGAGCAGCTCGAGATAAAGACGAAAGGAAAACAAACCGCCCGCCACCGCCGCTGCTGCCGCCGCCGTCGCTCGAAGCGTGTCCATTAAAATACACAAAGTTGATTTCTGTGTCGCCCTCGGCCGCCTGAACGCCAATGTGGCGACCCTGTCCGCTAGTGTGGCGATACGAAGCTGGCCATTTGCTGAGCCTGCGGGCTGTCACACCACGTTCGTCAGTACAATAGAGCTATAATATTTCAGCTTGAGGCGCCTCTATCAGCGACAGAGCACACGAGTTGACTTGCAAAGAGGCATCATGTTCTCCGGTTGACGTGTATTGACGTCAAAGCCATAGGGGTATTTGTACAGGGGGCGGGGCCACCGAGCCGCTCCACACTTCAGTGCCAATTGGTTGCCAGGACAACCAGACCCACCTCTTACGTCAACCGGTAAAATTGCTATTCTGAAATCTGTTTGCTCGCCTGCCCTTCTTGATTGCACGCATAGGTAACTTTGAAGTTTTTGCCCTGCAGGTGTTTAATAAGCTTTTGTCAGCTGCGAGTGAAAAATGCAGGGGGAGACAGGGGCTAAAAGCGGTCTGAACCGGCCTGAAAGCCTCCAGAGTGGGGTCTGCAAAAAAAAGTAAAAAAAAATTTAAGAAGCAAAAAAAACAAACAAACAGCTAGTTGTGCTTCTATCTATCTATCTATCTATCTATCTATCTATCTATCTATCTATCTATCTATCTATCTATCTATCTATCTATCTATCTATCGCTGATTAATCCAGCTATGCAACGTGCATTATTTCTAATCTATAACATTACATAATGGAATATGCAGAGCTCCATATAAAATCAGACATTTTACCAGCCACAAAGAAACTTTTGTCAGCTACATGACAGCACCATCTGTTGGCAAAAGTAGAAAACTGAAGCGAGGCTCCATATTTTCCTTTTCCTCAGTGCTTGACTGATTACGCTCCATGCTTTCAAGCAGCTTTAAAGCAGATCCCACCAGTATATCTATATTATTATTAAACAAAGAATGCAGCCAAAATATCTTAACTACACATCAGAAAAAGAAGCAATCTTCATGTCGGAATTGCAGCACAGCTCTGCAAATGGCACTGCTTTTCTTCATGTTGTGTAGTGACAGTCAAACGGAGAACAGTGGATTGCTAAGCAGGCAGGCAGAGCAGCGATCCGAAGGCCTCCGCTGTCACGCATTGACTTCCTGAATGTAAGAGTTCCAGATGTGCTTTTGGCATTTCCTGTCTAACATTCTCCAAGAACACACTCAGCCTCTCCTTACTGGGCTTGCTACATCTTTCCAAGACACCGATCCAACACCCACTCAGTGCACATTTAGAAAAAAACACAGACATTTGTATATGTAACGTAAAGAGTGATCTTTAAAAATGAACATGGAAATGCACATGCACTGATTAACGGTGTGATATATTTTAAACTGGCCTCAAGTTTCTGTCAGATCAGTGGGAAAGTTGAACCTCGTGCACAATCAGGTCAGGAAACCGCACAACTTTGAGGTTTATTTTGGCCACAGCAGTTCAGCCATCGGTGTTCCCTCATGTTCTCTGCTGGGCTCTGACATCAGAGACCAAACAGGAAGCCTTACGCAGGGATGACACCAAAGTTCAAGTTTAGAGAAAGGGTCAAAAAAGTCCCTGGGTTGGAGTCTCCATCACAGCAGCAAGCCAACAAGCAAACCGTCTCTGTCTTCTGACTCATCATATCCTTTGACATTATTGTAAAAAGAGAAGCTGAATAGTTTAGTGTGCGATTGTTTACAAAATGAGTAACTCTGTGGGTGTGCAATATTGCAGGATTAGGCTAATTGCATAATCTGTTATGTCAGATTCAGCAGTGCTGCTGCACCACCAAGCTGACCCGAACTATTAATGCTTCTTTGGTTTCATGAATGCCTCCAAAAACTTCTAAAAACTTTAGTGCTGCTGTAATGTTGCATAATTTATTAGAGCCGAAGGTTTAAACTGAACAAAGGAAATAAGTGGGCACAAAAATGTGTTTTTCTTTGAGTTAAAAAAAAACAACAACCCTCAAAGCCCATTCTGTAAGCTTAGCTTAGAGACCTGTGCACACATGACCTGCATCTTTAGCTGCTTGATGAATTGGTCTTACCATTTATTCAGTTAACTTAAAATATAACACAATTTTTAAGGACAGCATTATCAGCAGTCTATCAGATGGCCTGCCCCTTTAGCCTAAATTACTTTAATACAGGATCAAAATTTGCCTTGGAAATTTGTGCATTCTCCCCAGGCGATAAATAGACTAATGCTTTTGATATTCCACTTTAACTTTTCTGTAATATCTTCACCCACTTTTCATTAACCTTATGAAATATTGGAACCTTTATGGCATGATTTGGTTTTGTATTTTTGCAGTTTCCAGCCTTTGCATTTCAGTGCATAGCCTGTCATGTAGTAAGTGCCACTATAAGATTAGTGGATTACAGTAAGGGTCTCAACAGCTGTTGGATGGATTATTATGAAATTGTATACACACATTTGTGCCCTCATCAGAATCACTTTGGCAATCCTTCAACTTCTCATCCTTTTCTTTTCCAATCAGATTTGATCGGCTTCAGCTTTATATAGTGTGTGGAACTAGTCTGCAATTTTGGGCATCCAAACTACGATGGTGAATATGGAAAACAATGTGTCTACATCTATCAGCATGCTATCACAGTGATTCACGGAGTTAACAGTGCCATTGGTCTGACTGTAACACATTTTTATTAAAACATCAGAAATATAAAGTCATGTGTACGTGAATACCAAGTCATGGACAAAACATTAAGAACCCCTGTTTTATGGAATACACTGATTTGCAGACAGTACATTCTACATGCAGGACTAGAAAATTGAGTGAAACCTGTACAGATATGGCCAAGCTGTTTAGAAATCCTGCACCGCACAGTGTAACTGTAGTCTGTCTGTGGTTGACGGACATTTGCAGACACCGGTGTTATCCATAGATCTCATTTTCCACCCATCCAGTCTGACTGCGGCAGCGCCGGCTTTGAGCTCTGCAGGGCTCGTAAATGTCATTGGTGACAAAGCCGCTCTCATTGTCCACACACGACACATTCTCATAATCGTTGCACAGGGAGTCATGGGACGGAGAACCGGAGTACTTTGTCATGATTTCTGCTGCTATCCTGCTGTCCAGAGCAGTGTGAGGCAGTTTGGTAATGTCACTGTAGGCATAAGGTCCTTGCACAGGGCAAGATGAAGCTGTTGCTAGCACCCACTGTTTTGATCTGCTGGGATAGCTTTCTGTTTCTGTCTTCCTCCTAAATATGAAGGAGGGCCAAAGTTAAAATCAACAGGACATACTCATATAATCAAATGCATTAAAAAAAATAAATTGTTATAGCTGTCTGTTTTACCTCTTAGCATGCTGTTTGTAGCAAAAGAAACCAACAGCTGCAAACAACAGCAACAGTAGCGCAGGGATAGTCGGATAAAGGATGTAGGAAATGTCGAGGGTGTTGCCAGAGAAAGATACTGTGAACAAAAGAACTTTGCTTGTGACACAGTGGTTTTTCATAGCTTCCCAAAACATACCTTAGAGTATCAAGAATATTTTCTTTCCTTTCTTACCAGAGGATTCAGGTAGTGCTATTTTTATCCTTTCATTACTTTCTGTGGTTGACAGTATGCTTGGAATCAAAGATGGAACTAGAGAAACCAGAAAACAAAATCAACAGGTGCGTGTGAAAGATATTTTAAATGATTCGATTACTCCATGATATATATATATATATATCTATATCTATATATCTATATCTATATATATATATATCACATAATGTATGATTTCACTAAACTCACCCATAGATAGACTATTACAGCTGACGCATATGACGCATATGTTCTACTGCAGAGGACAGTTGCATTTTAATTTCTAGAAAATTTAGCAGTTAAAAAAATAGAGTTCTCCAAAGAATCTTCGTGTTTTATCTTTATATGGTTGGTGGCTGGATCCTTGGCTGCTCCAGTCTGCATACCAAATATGCTTAGGCACGATGCTGAACCTCAGGTTGCTCTCCAATGCATTTATCGGAGTAATGTGTGTGAAATTTAGCTAGAAAGGATTTATGAGTAGAAAAAAAGTGCTTTTATGAATATGTTTGCATGGGTGAATGACGCATGTAGTACGGTATGTAGCCCATTTACCATGTTTCTCGCAGAAAAGGTGTTTAAAAGAGGTCACAAGCATGTATAAATTTTCTTTAGCCTTTTATGTATTTATGAAGACTGTAGTAATACCCAAAAGAATGAGGCTGCAGATATAAGCAATGAGAAGGGTGGCTGAGCTCTCCCTTAAAGTAATGGTGAAGAGCTTGGTTATTCAAAATGGATTTGGAGTAGAGCTGCTGCTCCTCCACATTGAAAGGAGCCAGTCGAAGTGGTTCAGGCATCTGATTAGGATGCTTCCTGCAGGTGTTGGGTGTCTCAAAGGACAATAAACAAAATGTAATCGAACATACAGAATATTATGTATAATATAAAAATTTTCATGCGATCACATTACATGGAATACATGGTTGTTTTCAGAATGCACAGTACACAGCAGACGTTGTATCACGTTCTAATATTAGCATTTCTAAGCTGACAAGTACCTGCATATGCTGTGTTTCTGTCCTCAGTAAATACTGGTACTTTTTCTGCAGAACGGGGAAATAAAATAGTGTTATTCAGAGGAAGAAAGCAATACATGGGTGAGACTACTAAAGGTTGCTTTATGGAAAGAAATGAGTCATTTTTTCCCCTCTTTTCATGTAATCAGCTATATTTTAATGTCGGTTGTAAGAAAACATACCATTAAAACTCTTTCTGTTTAGTTTTAGCTGCTGGCAGCAGTGGATACATTGTAGCAGCGATCCCTAGACAATAAAATTCTAGTTTTGTAGATTTAGGAACTAAAAAAACAACCAAGAGTACCAAAGTTTAACATTTTCCAGCACTCTTAAGCCAGCTAGATCACTGGTATGTGTGAGGTATACCAGCTCACCTTCTGCGTATTTGCAGACAAAGTTGTTCTTGGAGCTGCAGTTGTCATCATTCCACTGGAACAGGAAACGACCCTCAAGTGTTTCAGAGGGCTGGTGATACAAAACTACGCACATTTCCTTACCACACGATGGCTCATCCCAGTGCCAGTTCCTGCAACAAATAAGATGCATAAGTTTAGACTATATATTAATTTTCTTTCATTCTTTCGCTTGACTGCTGACAGAGACAGATGACTATTCTTACTCACCCCTATGGGCAATTTACAATCACCAATTACCTAACACAAACCTCATTAAACTGCACGTGTTTGGTCTGCGAGAGAAACCTATGGTACCTCAAGAGAATGGACTCAGATATAACGAGAGCGTGCAAGCTCCACTGGTGGATGCTGGATTCAAACACAGGACCCACTTACTGTGTGGCAGCAATGCTAACCACCACACCACCGTGCTGTCCTGAGCTCAAACAGTGTGTCATTTATTTCTATCTTAATCCCAAATTCTTGCAAAGGACATTAGACATTCCTTCACTCCCACACAAACATCACCTAATCCAATATTTTTTCTGAGTCATCATTGAATACAGCCTTTTTCCACTTCCATCTGCAGCACACTGTCTCGGGGGCCACTCTTACTGTTTTCACAGATGCAGCTTAAACATTTACACAGATGAAAAATATATTTTAAAACAAAGAGGAAAAACCTGAACTTAGCCTTGCTTCCATCCAGCCAGTAATACTGTGAGGGGCAACCTGGGCTTGACGTCCCGACGCTGTAACGTTGCGGGTTGCGACGGAGCCCGATCCAGAAGTCGCCATCTCTATTGGTCAGCTTTTGTATGTACCTCTCTATCAGTTGCTGCTCACTTTCCGTCTCGATGCTTAGCAGCTCGCCTCCGTCCAACCTGCAGGCCTGTCTGGCATCCTCAAAGGTCAGCCTTCGCCTGCTGTCGTGGATGTAGGACGCCTTGTAACACGGACGCTGTGTCCCGCTCCGGCATATTCTTTGCCCTGGACGCCAACCGGGAGCATTGAGGATAAAACAAGATGATAAATGCAGGGTTTTTGTTTTCTGAACCCTTCCTGTGGTATCTGTGTGGCAGGAAGATTTTAAGCTGCTTACAGTGTCACAGACAAAAAATAGGAACCAGAATGTTTGGGTTGCATTGCCAAATTCTTTCCACTGCAATGTGGGCAGAGTCAACCAGATGGTACTAATATTTATACCTTTACTTTCAAGGGCTTAAAAAAGGGTTTTTTTTTCTACATCAGTCTCACTCCAGTAAAAATAATTTTACTCTCATTTTTTCACATTTCAAAATTTGCTGTCTCAACCCTCTGTATGTCCAGACTCAGTTTTAATCACTGTTTTTCTGACTTCCACATCCATCAAACTAAGTGTGTCAGGCTGGTACATGATATTTTGTCATGGGAGAGAGCAGGGCAACCATATCAAAGCAGTCATCAGAATAATGTTTTTCTAGGTTTTCTAGATTTTTAATTAGTTTATGCGCACTTTATCCTATTGCATCTGATGAAAAGAATGAAGAAATATGAGACCATGACAGGCTAAAAAACCTCCCTTGTTTCCATTTTCTTATACTAAAATGCACAATTGAATTTGTTGTGTTCTGATTGCCTATACATTCCCAAGAACAATCGAAAACACGTGGCTGTGTTTCGCTGCAGTGCAAGGTTGTTGAAGTTTGCTAAAATTAAACTAATGAATAAACAATTTTAGTAAAACTGAAGTAAAACTAAGAACCAAACTCAAAAAAAGGGTAAAATCTGAATTAAATGACATTGTGTGCTGATAAATCTAACTAAAATAAAAACATACAGAACTTGTCTTCAGCAGAATCTGCAAGTTAAATCAAGCTCAGCAAAGTCATTGCTATTTTATAACTATCATTAATTAATAGTAGTTATGCAATGAATTAATTAGTCAGATTTAATCAAGTTTCTTCATGGTGCAAACATCCTTTGAGACTGGGTCATGTGCAACTTCTGACTTTCTCAAAAGTCACATCAAGATTTTGAGTGATACATCATATGCACTAACCAGAACCTTCATTAGGCACTACAGTCATTAAAGGATGGACATGGTCACCAACAGTTAGGTAGACTGTGGCATTTAAACAACACTGAGTTGGTACAAAGAGACCCAGAGTGAGTCAAGAAAATGTCCCCCACACCTTTACACCAGCACCACAAGCCTGACCCACTGATACAAGGCAGAATGGATCCTTTCCTGCTGTTTACACCAAATCCTGACCATGCAAACCAATTGTCACAGCACAAATCAAGACTCATCAGACCAGGCGATGTTTTTATAATCTTGCAAACCCCATGCAAACTTCAGCTTCCATTGCTTTTCTTAGGCAGCAGTGGCACCTGGTGTGGTCTTTTGCTGCTGCCCATCATCTTCAAGGCTTTGATATACTGTGTGTTCAGCTATGCTCTTCTGCATATCTTGCTTGTAAGGAGTTGGTATTTGAGTTACTGTTGTTTTCCTATCAAATCAAAGCAGTCTGGCTAGTCTCCTTTGATCACTGGCATTATTTAACCAGGAAATCCCTTGAGATTAATATCTCTTTCAAGGGAAACATGACCAAGATCTCAACGTCTGCCCAGACCAGAAGTAAGCCAAACAACGCCAGAGTGACTGAGAGAAGTGCAAAAAGTGTTGCAACTGTCCCAGTCTCTTCAGCTTTTCACAATCAATTGATCCTAGTTAGCTACTTGCTGCACGTCGCTTACGCTAGCCTGGGAGAGACAAGGGATCAAACCATGGGCTAGAAATGCCTTCAGACTGGCTCGCAGCGGAGACTGTGAGGGGAAAAACTACAATACTGCATACGGATTTACATTATGTTGGCGTAGTTATGGCTATTGTTGTGATTAGGCCTATAGTTAGCAGCATTATTGTATCCTTTTAGTCCTACTGATGCGCTATAGTACAGTTAAAGGTGTTAAAGTTTAATTCTTCCTCATATTAAATGAGTTCGCCCACCTAATCGCATGCTGCTGTGCTGTGAGTTTGACTGCTGTCTGTTTATGATTATAGCACACACACACACACACACACACACACACACACACACACACACACACACACACACACCGAGGACAAGTTTTCCAGCGGTTCTGGTTTAAGCCCGTTAACTTAAACATTAACAACAACAACACAAATACAACTCATGGTCTTGTCATTCAGATATTATCGAAACTTTCTCGGCGAAAAACAAAACAAAAACAACAAAACTCGTACAACTCGGAAATAAAACTACTATAAGTTTTTTTAAGGGAGTTTTCCCCACTTCGAAGGAAATTCTTACCATTAAGTTTAGAAGTGGAGCCAGGCTGGAACAAAACGGCGATAACAGTGCCAAACAGCTTCATAAAATCCATCTCTACATGTTCACCTAGTGTGCTGGAATCGTAAATAAGGTGTAAACTAGGGAGTTGGGATATGAGCTTGAGCTTCAGACCTCCGTGGTAAACACAGTGATGACACAGAGGGAGCAGCAGAATAGTCTATTCAGCCTAAAAGTGGGTCGTCTTGCTGAAGGCGTGCATATGCCGTCTGCTGTAGCGGAAAAAAGAAAAAAAAAAAAACAGGAGGGAGAGACAGAGGCCGATTTTTGAAAAAAAAAAAAAGAAAAGAAAAAGAAAAAAGTACATATGTCGCAACAAAAAATAGAGTTTGTGTTCTTTTTAGCTGGAATCACTGAGGTATAAGTCCGCGCAGTTCTTAATCAACAATGCAGAGTCCCATTTCATATATACTGATGCCATGATAGGATGAATAGAGTTCTTTGTGCATATCATGCGCGTTGCATTAAAACTGTTAATGAGCATCTTTCATTCTTCCTGGCTGAGTGCCATGTCCAGGGAAAAACAGCTCAGAGGAGGAAAAAACAGGTTTACTTCAAAATGTTGTGTTGCTCGTTAAAAGTAGAATTCAATTTTTCATTGTGTCTTTCTGATAAACAAGTTGATCTGATATTATGCTGCTTTTTGTATTTTATTTATTTAAAAACATACTGATCACAACTAAAAGAAATGCGTCAGTAAGTAATACGTTTAGAGGAAAATGATTTAGACCACACTGTGAAAACAACATTTAAAGAGAGGTAAACAGTAAGGACACGAAGTAAGATTATTACAGAGTAAAAGATAAAGTGGAATTGGGTGGAAGAGAGCGAGGGATTGGCCATAAAACAGGAAAACAGGCAGTGGAGGAAGAGGAAAGTATTTTTTTTAGACCCGCACTTCCTGTTCATTGCTTTGGTCTGGTTTCCTTAATTTTCAGAGTAGAAATGACTGAGGTTAGACTGTCTGGATCAGTCATGAGTTATAAAATGGAAATAAATCAAATTTCAACGTCAGCTCCACCAGATATTTTTCTTTCTGGCCAAATTATTTCATCACTATTCTAAATGAATGTGAAGTCAGTAGTCATTTCCAGGGTGGGGGTCTTTCTCTGATCAAGAGGAACTAAATGGACTGAATTATATGCACTGGCCTTTGCAGCCATAAAACCAACTGAAGACTGCATACATAGTCACCCATCTGTTTGCTATCTTCACTTGTCAGTGTGCAATCAGATCACAAGACAAGTGCCCAATCTGCACCTGCATCAGGTGAGTCCTTGCATCAAGAAGCATATCTGGACATGCTTTTTGATGTTTTCTTAAGAATATTTTGATAATGCCCCCCATTTTGTCTTATTTTAATTTCACAAGTATTTGTTAACGTTAACATATGACGCACAATGTACCTGCTTCCCAACACAAAATCCTCTAAATTGCACCTCTAAAGTCCCACGTTTGGTAAATATTTCAGGTAAATTCCATCATAACTTTTTAGATAATTGTACATAAAAAAACTGCACATTTCAACCTAAGTCGTAGTAACATAATGGCATATTTCCACTACAGTTCTCTTATTGGAAACATATACAAACACACATAAAGAAAACAGTTTATCTGTATGGATGGATGGATGGGAAAAATATAGGAAAAATAGAAAGACCCTCTTCTTAGGACTTCAAGACTAATTTCCAGAGTGTATCCATCAAAGGCTTGTACTTGCTTGCACTGTAATGCTGATGAGTTAAGATTATTTTGGTGGAGATATACTGAAAGACATAAAGACATAAAGACACTCACATAGACTCACAACACAGATGTTGGCTTCAGCCTGTGGTCTTGCATGTCCTCTAATAACAGCTATCAACACATGACCTTGGAAGTGGAGTAAAAATACCATTCTGTGGAGAGCTGAGAGAGGACAGATAATCATAGGTTAGTAAGGCATGTGGTCTGCTACCTGGGATCAAGCAGTCTCGCTGGCTGTCTCTTTGTTGGTGACACAGCTGTGTCGGTCATGTGGGTATCTCTAGAGAGACTGAGCCTCTGGACTGATTTCCTCTCCTTCATTTTGGTCTTTTGCTGCCTGTGCAGTAAATTTGATTATTGGCTGGTGAAGGCAAACGTTTGTCATGTGATGAAGAGCTGTGACTGTGTGTTATAAACCCTGCCACTGTTGAGCCTCTCCTCACATCATCATTGAGTTTATTATCGGGCAACAGGCTCAAATCTTATTTGCTCAGCACAGGAATGCAACGTGGATAACTTCATGTGAGGACTCAAATGCTAGACTGTAAACCAGAATTGTTATTTTGCAAGCAACCCCTTCAGGATTATTGCAGAGACACTGGCAGATTCATCTTTTAAGTTTGGAAACGTGAAAATAATATAGGAGGGACTATTTTAGTAGCAAAGCTGCATAAAATACAACTTACAACTACAACACCTCAAGCTCAGGATCCACCTTAAATCCATCATCATGTTAGGCGATACTAAGCCTATTTCAAAGTGCCAATTATATCCATACAATAAAATAAATAGACCTATGGATTTCACTGCTTTGCACAGCTCGTAATAAGCAAGACAAATATAATAAATCCACTAATGTAAACTTCATTAAAAAAAATTGTACCTGAATTTTTCACGTATCGCTTTATTGGATATTTATTCAAACTTTCTGAGTGACTCTGCTGGAGTGGAAGTTGTGTCACTTGGTTTGAACTCTTCAGCTCTGGCAAATCACGAGTTGTAACCCAGACCCAACAACAACAAAGCATTTGAACTCTGTCTAATTTTGCCCAGCAGATGACACCAAACCACACAGAAGTAAGGTTAAGCAGCCACTCCCATTCATGGTTTAAACTGTTTAAGTGTCCAGAAAGTAATGACTCACATCAACTCAGGTATTCAGCTTTTTTTCTTTACTTTGGATACCAAACTTAAAATAGAAAATATTATCCTTACTTACCAACTACACTCATTTTTTTCTGACAACTATTTACTTTTAAGCCTGTAAACTAACACAGTCATGTTTTAATCTTTACTTATGGAAATATTTCAAAAGTAAGACCTATTTTAATATTTAACCTCCTAAGACCCAAACTCTTCCATGACATGCATTTTTAATTTCTCTTTGATATTTGGGATGATTGGGACCTGATGAATGTAAAAACAAAGAATTACCAGATTTTTATTTTTTTTTTTACCTGATTTTTGTTTGTAAGAAAAATGAGAGCCACATATGAGGATATTCATTTAAAATTTCGATAGAACAGTGGCAGTATAATGTCCTCGTAAGGGGATATCAGGCCCTTGTAGAGCAAGATTTAGTATTTTGGTCTAAATAACCCAAAATGTGATGTCCACATATGTGGACGCAGGGTCCTAGAAGGTTAAAGACACAGACTATTTTACATGCTTTTGTCTCTTAACATCTAGATTACTACAATGACTGTTTTACTTCCTAACCTACTGAATGACTGCAGACTATACAGAACTCAGGTGCCATGATTTGAACTTGAGCAAAGTGATGGGATCACATCAGAATGCATTGGAATCGATTTTAAGATTGTACTGATTATTTTTGCAGCACCACTTCTTACCTTGACTGAAAACTAAGTCTTTAATTTGAATGGTCTTTTTTATCGCATACTTGCGTTTCATTTACCTGATCTCGTAGAGCAGTTTGTGATCTGAAAAAGGTCCATATTTATTATTATTTATGAAAAAAGATTTATTTATGTAAATAATTATATTTTCTTGTACGCTACAAAAAAGTAACACATTACAGAAAAGTTAAAGAAAACTTTTACATTTATTTGGTAGAACTGGATTTAATGCTGCATTAACATGTGGTTAAACTTGAGAGTTGTGGGTTTCTAGTAACAAACCATCAGCCATTCCTGAAATCACATATTTGTTGCAGATGATTTTTTTTTATGTAGAACAAATGCTTTTACTTTTGTTTACTTTAAGTACAGTTTAATAACATCAGCTATTTGCTTTTTTTATTTATATATATCTATATCTATATATATATCTCTCTATATCTATCTATATATATATCTATACTATATATATATATATATATATATATATGTTATACTATATAGTATATTCACTCTAGAATATCGATAGTGGGATCACTGCTTTGGTAGTTTTACTCATCCTTCTTCTTCTGCCACTTGATGTGAGTAACCAACACAATATCTGTTGCCATCAAAAGCAACTGAAACCCATTCAGGATTTGTTTTACAGTGTAAGATGATTACAGCATTATGTCATAGGAGCAATTATCTGTGTATTTATTACAAGTTGTCAAAATAAATAAAAAATGAACCCTCTCCAACAACGAAGCATTACAAATGTTATTAAACATACAAGTTTCTCAGTTTCTTGTCCAAGTGATATTCTATATTCCCACCCAGAGGGGTTATCTGTAACACTGGGGATTTTCTCTGCAGTACATGTCTGCAGAGTACAGTACCAATTTCTCACAAGCTTCCCAGCGTATCTTCTTTCCTCCAAATCTAAATCCTTGCCTTCTCTTGTGCCCTGGTTTTATACTTTTCTAGTGATATGTCAGTAACCATTATAGTTCTTGTTGAAAGGAGCCATTAAAGCTGCACACAAATCCTTGTTGGAGCTCACTGTCATGATAATCCTGTGTGGTCTGTGAAACATACCCTGCTAAAGATGGTGACACTACAGTTGATTTCAGCCCCTGTTCTGGGAGCAATGATGCATCAGGCAAGTTCATTTCACAGTAAAATTCACATATTTTAAAGTAGTAGTGCTTCTGTTAAGCTTATTAAATGAAATGGGTTTGATACCTAATCTTAGTCTTTATAAAGATAAACATTAAGTATTAAGATAAACTATTAAATATTAAGATTAAGCCACACATGTCCAGTGTTTGAGACATTGGTGGCTAAAGCTGACCCATTAACCTCTGGACATGTGACCATCATGTTCTCTGTTTTCTGTATATTATTATAGGGGCTTTACCTTGCAATATAAAATGTGCTGAGGCAACTGTTGTTGTAATTTGGTGCTATATAAATAAAACGGATTTGAACTGAATCATTCTACTTGCATAATTCACTGATTTCATTTCATTTATTTATTTATTTATTTATTTCACAACAATTTAAATAAATCAACCACACTTTCTATCAAAAAGCACTACAACCATGTGTGCAGTCAAGGTCATTGCAGGAAAAAAATATAACAATACAAGGACTAAGGAGTGGAAGAATGCCCTGTGAATTTTTTCTAAACAAGTTTCCTCTGAGGTAAAAATCAGGACAGAGTGACACTGGATAGAGTGACAAATGTTTTCTTTCACCTTGGGCTCTTTAGCAGAACACTAAGCTAATTTTCTTCTATATTACTAGTGAACAATGGGTGTTCTCAGTAGAGTTGTAACAGTTATGGCCTATAGGTATCTAGTCTATAGGCAATGCAGTTCTATCAAGATTGAAATAAGTCTGACATGCAAGGGGAACTAACAGCAAGTTCTTAATAGGCTGTTGTGGCAAGATCACCTCTCAAGCATTCATTGTGCATAATTCTCAAGAGATAAAGCCACTCTTGAAGCATGTATGTTTAGTCTTTTTGTTTTTTTTTGCTTTTGCTTTTGAAATCTGATTCTTGAATTATTTGCAAGTCGATGGAGGATCTCAGTTATTAAATTTATGCATTGGCCTGGGTTCTGCTTTGTAAAATGCATTTGCTCTGCATGTGTTTCAGGCATTTTTTTATTAGAAACATTAGCTGCAATATGATAATGAAAAACCTGCAGGTCTTCAGTAATGTTGCCTGATTTTTGTAAGAAGTTATAGTGAAAAATTAAGTAAGGGAGAAAAGTGTCCGTGGCTCACTTTGTCTGAAGTCAGTTGAAAAGTTCAACAACCAAATATGCACACTGCATCAAGGTTTAAACCTCACTTGCCTCATTGCAGGAAGGTGCGACAGCCGACAGCTATATTTAACTTCTGCTCTTTGATAATGATTTCTGATGGAAGAAACCCGAAACAACAGTTGCAGCTAACCTGCGGGAGCTGTGTCACACAAGTCCCAGTACACAAAGATAGGGGAAAGTGTGTGTGTGTGTGTGTGTGTGTAGGGGTCTAAAATTAGACAAAGGGAGGGCTACTGAGTCACGCAACTGTGGTATGTATCCTGAATACTATATAAGCCATATATCTCAAATACTGTGACAAGCACCTGCTCAGGTATCACCAAGGTAAGACCCTCTTCTGGTTGTTGCATAGGTCTCTTCCTAAAATAAAGAATTATATGCAGTACTGTGAAAAAGGATTCAGTCAATTGTCATTTTTTAAAAATACAGTAATGTGGAAATGGGAAATGGGTGCAATGATACATCTATTGTTAAGTAGTCTTCAAGAATAGTTCTTCAGGCTTCTTGAAGCTCAAAGCTTTTCTTTGGATGGTGGTTGCCTTTTGGTCAGCTCCATGTCAAGATGCCACTGATTTTCAGTCCAGTTCTTGTGTAAATTGGCAAACATCCTTTTCTCCCCATTTCCTTCCTTGAGAATGGTTTCTTGACAGCCAGAATTCGACTGAGACCATTTCTGATGAGGCTTCAGTGAACAGTAGATGAATGCGCTAAAGGGCCAGATGCATCTCTCAGGTCCCATGTCAGGTCATTGCTGTATTTATCCAATTTCTTAAGGACATTATTTTCAGATTTTGTTCATGTGCTGTAGATAGTTTTTTAGGCCTACCACTTCTTCTTTTGTCCTCCTGTGATTTTTTAAGGACTGCATACTGTGATATACCAGGCATGATACAATTTAAAATTGGCTCTCTGATAGGTTATCTACTATTATCATAGGTCAGTGAAATTAAAAGAAACCCCCCCCCCCCAGAAAACTGCTCAAGACCACTTAAAAAGAAATTACAAAAGCGTCTGGCTTCTCTAAAGAAATGAAGTGTGGCTCCGGACCTTTCCACATGATTGTAGACCTTATTATAAACATTGGAATCATCTAGTAGAAAAACAGCAACTTATTTACACATTTTTCACATAAAATAATAAAAATAACTGTTGCTACTGTTGTTTTACTCCTTTTACAGGAACTGCCATTATGGCTCTTTACCGTTGTCTCCCCCTGCTGGTGATGCTTTTGCAGCCTGTTCGGTGCCTCTATAACTGCTCCTCTGAATATCAAAGGACCCCAGGTACTTTTTGTGTGACTTTCAACAAATAAAATATCAGTGCTATTAAGAAAACAAAAATAATGCTCTTTTTAAAACTTTTTGACCAATTTTGGTAGATATTTATTTAGCTGTACAAGATTTAGGCTTTAAACATGGCAGCCACTAAATCATAATCATTTAACCTTTTAATTAAAAAAAAAAAATCACATTATTAATATATAAAATTAAACAACTATTTAACTCCCAGGGTTTTTAAAATTTCTTTCTTGCGCAGAAAACTCAGACCTAATGGTTCAATGTGGCACCAGCATGATTACCCTGGACATCAACCTATGCACAGTTCAGTGGGCTGGCTTCAATGCCACAGAGCTAGCACTGAATGGGCAGTACAGTAATACAGCATGCCAGGGCTCTGTGGACACCAGTGTGAACCCTCCGGTCGTCCATTTCCGGCTTCCTGTCAACCAGAGTCAGGATAACTCCTGTCGCCAGTCTCTGCAGGTTATTGGATATTGGAGAATGGAGAGATTGGCAAAAAATGACACATATCTGGAAAATGGAGCTGCCAGATGTTAGATATCTGGCTGCGTTTTGGGAAACTGTTTAGCAGCATATATGAACCACAATCGTATCTCTTTCT
The DNA here is from genome assembly GCF_018398535.1 of Haplochromis burtoni. Taxonomy (NCBI): domain Eukaryota; kingdom Metazoa; phylum Chordata; class Actinopteri; order Cichliformes; family Cichlidae; genus Haplochromis; species Haplochromis burtoni. Next base: position 1,161,041 of record NW_024582376.1, read on the forward strand.
ATCTTTCTTAGATTGTAGATGAAATGCCAGACCCTTCAGGTCCCTTCAGCAGCTTCTCGAGTATCCAGGCAGTTATTGTTACAGGATACATTAACACACCTAGATCTGACCAGGGGCTCATCAGCTACTCCACAGATCTCTATTACCACTTCTCCTGCCGATATCCACTGCAATACCTTTTGAACAATACACAGATTACAGCGTGGGGAACCAGATATACTTACTCCAGAGATGTGTTTCTTATTGCGCATTTATACAGCAAATCTAAAAGTTACCATATCTTTCTCTGTCTTTTTTTGCATGTTTTCAATTCTTTTTCTAGCTCCTCAGTCTCTGTGGCAACCAGCAACAATAATGGGACCTTCATCGATTCACTCAAAATGAGTGTTTTTAACGTAGGTATAAATTATCAGTCAGCTATGAGGACACAAATCAGATGTGTTTCTAATGACTTGGTTTACTCTGACACTCTTTTTCTAGGACTCTAACTATAACTATCCGTTAGTGGTGCCTCCAACAGGACTTGAGCTGCGAACCAAGTTATATGTGGAGGTCAAGGCTGATAATCTGACACAAAAGTAAGTAAATGCCTTTCGGATGCTCATAACGAACTCATCAGACTTCATTCCTGTTGATTCAGTATTGTCTTTTTTTTTAGTTTCAATTTACTCTTGGATCGTTGTTTTGCTACTCCAACTCCTTACAATATGCCACAGAGCGTGCAGTATGACTTCTTCACTGGGTAAGAAAGCGCACACTAGCACAGTGTAACTGTACATTAAGATATTTTCATGTCTCTAATAAAAAAACAAAACACTTTCCACCAGCTGCGATATAGCTAACAGGACGACTGTGACGAGCAATGGCGTCTCCACGGTTGCCCGGTTTAACTTTGAGGCCTTCCGCTTTGTTCAGCACCATGACCAGGCAAAGTCCAGCATCTATGTGCACTGCATGCTGAGACTCTGTGAGCCTAGCAAATGTCAACAAATTCAGGTAATGTCAAGTAAGTTGAAAAGTCAAGAATGAGCGCATTCTTTGAAACAGCAGATAAAGTCATGGTAGAGAAAAGATACCACAGACAATATTTAATAATATATAATATATATTACTTAATGGTTTTATAGAACTTGGCAGGAAAGAGATTGTTATTTCCACCAGCAACACTTTGTGGTTCACAGTTGGGCCACTAAATCCCTGGGGCTGTATGCTCATCCCTATCTTAACATGTATATTATAAATCCATAGTTTCCACATGTTTTGTGTTAAATATTTTCAGAATTGTGCTAATAACAGAAGAAAAAGGTCTTTGGTTCCTTTTGGTAAAGAAAGCAGCGAATCAACTACCATTTCAGTCGGACCTCTTTACATGGCTAAAGGTTTGAAACATATTTTTATTCTTTTCTTGCGATTTTCCAAGAATACTTAAGTTATAAAGTTTCTCACTTTCCATTTTTCTTTTACTTTATTAAAGACTCTCCCAATGCAGAAGACAGTGAGTATACTTTAGTTAGACTCATAAATACATCTTAATATTGTTTCATAATTCAAAAAGCAAACTTAATTCATCTCTTCTTGTGTGCATCAGGTAATACCGTGACTTCAGGCAGCGATGGCCATAACATGACAGGCCTGACTGTGCGCCTGCTGTCCTGCTGGGTCTTGGTGGCTGGTTTGTTCTGAAGCTGTTTAATTGCACTGGACTGACAGATCAACCAGCCAATTCTCTTTGCATTGTCACCTTGTACAATGCTGAAGCTGCATAATGCTGTAGATTGTGAGGTAAAATCTGATAATGTTGTAGTTTTCATCCTATTAAATATAATTTTGTATCCATACTTAGTTGTCAGTTGTGAAGGGAAAGTCAAACTTGAACTGTAAAGCAATTAAAAAACAAGCAATTCTGATATTTTATGGCAATAGAAATAAATTTTGATTATACTTGTCTACAAGATGTTTTTTCTGTAAGATGTCTTCTATAGAATCTCAACTGCTTATAAGCAAATAAAGTATATGCTTTAAATAAACACAAACAAACGAAGAAACTCAGAGACTCTGTGACTGACATGCAATAATTAATTGACAGAAAGAAAGGGTCATTTGTACAGTGTCATGAATACCTTTACTCTCAAGAGACAGCGATATATATATACATATATATACATATATATACATATTGACAATTCCTCACCGGGTCACATACAGAATGAGACAAATGCATCAAATTCACACTTTCAGACATATTTACAACATACTCACTGTGCTGCTACAATGGCAACAAACAAACAAATAAATGAAAAGGAATACAGATTTCTGTAGTCACTGCATTGACTGCATAATGTCCTGAATCAGAGCTGAGAGCTTAACTGAGAAGTCCTCCCGCAAAGAGCCACTTTGGAGTGAAAATGAAGAAGAAGTCACGCTGGAGGCTCTTGGGACCCCAAGCTCCTTTTCCAGCCCTGTAAACAGCCTTGCCATTCGAGCTTGAAGCACTTGGACCTCCACGGATGCATTTTGGCAGAACTGCTCTATGCTACCTCTCACTTCTGCTGTATGAGGTTGTGCAGATTGTAGCACTGCAGAAAGCTGTACTTTCAGGGCCTCCACCCTGTTCTGTGCCTCCTCTTTAAGTGAACTCACTTCCTGTCCCAACTTGGAGCTCATTTCCAGCCATACATTTGATGTGCTTGGCTCTTCTTCACGAACACTAGTCTGTTTCAGATGTTCAATCACTCCACTTGCTTTGGTATAAAAGTCACTGATGGTGTTAGCAAACTTAAAACTGCTGTGCTCCAGGGATTGGCTGATTAACTCGAAGGCTTCCTGATACAGAGACGGACTGGCCTCCTCCTGAGCCTCAGCTGTTTCTAAAGCCTGTAGATAGAGACCCAGCTGGCTGCACAGATCTTGGCTGTTGCTACTAAGAGAGCCTTGGAGCTGCTGAGTCAGGGGAGTTAAGCGTTCTCTCATGCTGGCCAGGCGGGAACTGAGATGCGCCGAAGATGGGGACAGCCTCTCTCGCAGCTCCACCAGCTCTTGACGCAGACGGATGCGCAGGCGCTCGGACTCCATGGCGAGCTTGCGCTGCATTTCCTCTGCCACAGGGTTGACATCATGTTCTTGGTTGTAAAGTGCACTGCTGTCTATGCTGCTCTTGTAAACCTTTCTGCAGAAATCAAGAAAGAAGAACTGAATTATAACGTGTGAAGACAGGTTATATGCTACAAAATAGTAATAAGCAAGTATTTATATTTGCATATGTCTTTAGACACTGAAGATATGGTCGTTCATGAAGACAACTTACTGCAAATCTTTTGTGAGGTCTGCCTTGTCATGAGCTTGGTTGGTCTTTCCATCAGACCACGTTGGCTCTCTGCTGTCACTGTGTAGTGGGTATCCTATAGTTTAAAAAAAAAGCATAAATCTACATAAATAAAGAATCACATGGCAAAATGAAGAAAAAGGAGGAAAGGAGGAGATAAACATACCTGAAGTTGTCAGGAAGGACACAGCAAAGATTACAACTTTTAAATGCATGTTCATCTTTCTGTAGAAGGACAGATGATAGAAAAATATTAGAATTTTACCCTCAAAACATATAACTATAAGAACTTTTCAATATATTCTTCTTCCAGTACAAAAATAAGCACATTATGCATGTAAGTATGTCTTTACCTGAGTATCAGGGGTGTGTGGACTGACTGCTCATCTCATCTGACTTATAAAGTCCTTGTTATCAGAGCAGCTGCCCCAACTCTGCTTATGTCAACAGTCAACACGTGGAGGGTCACACTGATGATAGAATTTTACTACCTTTGGAATTTTGAGTGAAAAAAAGCCTAAAGTAAGTTAGAAACACACCTTGCACGGAAGAAATGGCCTTCACGTCTGCAAATGCTTGAAAGTGTATTACACTTGTAACCCTAATAGCCAGCAAAGCCTAACTCCACTAGTGAAAAGAAAAAATAAAGAGTGACTGTACTGAACTCATTCTCGTTCTCATTTGATTTGATACCACAATAGCTTCTGGTCTCAGACACTCATTTCAATACAGTGTGGGATGCAATTTGCATACTATAGTTGGATTTATAGCAGAAAAATGTAAGTAAGATGTGTATGCTATAGGTTGTGGCTACCTTGTGATTGAGAAGCCATTATTTCAAGTAACACATTGAGCCTGGCCTATTTATGGCAGCGTTTTGTACCTTTGCCCCTTGTACACTGTAATGGGAGATGACTGATAACATTTGGAGCACCTAAAAGCAGCTTTCAAGATTATACTTAAAGAAGTCTGATGTTCATTTTATGAATTACATGAAAACCTTTTCACCCAAGCTAGCTAGTGCTAGTTTCCAGCTGTACCTTAGCGTTTGCATGCAAAGTTTAGACAGGATCTCTTGTTTCAGTCCATCTACCCCCTTTTGTAAAAACATTTTCACTCCTGGCTACAACCCCCAGCAAGAAAAGGGTAATTATCAAAATGCAAAACAAAAGCCTACAAACCCAGTGGGTAAGTTTACACTGCACAAGAGGCAGCTAGCTCAAAGTTCACATTATAATGAACTAGTTCAGATTGCATGACTACATGTTGTTTAATGAAAGGAGAGCACAGGGGTGTGCTGGAGTTTGAGTCTGAGAAGCCACCGACCGCCTAGCACTATTTGGCACGATCTCCCTGTGCTAGCATGGGTTCTCCCAGGTACTCAGGCTTCCTCCCAGAATTCAAATACATGCATGTGATAAACAACCTCTTTTTGTGGCACTTTTTTTAGATTCACTTCACAGGAGGTTGAGCTGCAGATGCCAAAAATGAGAACATGACCAGGATGAGTCTATCACTGACTGACAGACAAAGTTAGAGAGGCAAGGTTGAGATGGTTGGCACAGATGATGTGCAAATGAAGAATAGTGGATAGTTTAGACGAAGAATTTGCTCTTTGCTTAGTACCTCTTTCATTCTTTTGTTCTAAAAGGCCTTAAAATGTCTTTGTCCTTACCTCCATGCTAAAAAGCAAAAAAAAGAAGAAAGTTGGGGAATCTATGCAAGAGGTAAATGTCAGTCTATAGTTCATGGAAAGGTCTCATTCCTCCCAAATGTGGACATTTTACCTTGAATTCTTGCAGGGGTTTGGATTTATTAGGGTGACCCAAACAAGTTTAACAATGTTATTTGCAGACACATGTGAACTTTGGCCTGATTTCTGTCTTTTTACGTCAAAAGCTCATTTTACAAGAACCCAGACTACGTGAATATTTGCACTGAGTAACTTGTTTGACTTGCAGTCAAGGTTATGGCTTTTTATGCATCATTCCCGACGAAAAGTTGTTTGTTGTGTGTTTTGTAGTCTTTAAATTGTGTAACAGTTCAACGAAATGCGTTTTGGACCAGCTCACCAAGCTTTAGTTTATCATGGATTGCTTTGGATGCTTGACAGAGAAGAGTTTACTCATCAGTGTTTGTGCTGCTTGTAAGAACAGAAAAAAACAACTCATGTAAACAGCGCGGAGGTCCTTTTAAACTTTTGAGTTGCTTTTGCTTTTTATATTTTTATGCTGCTGGTAATAAAATCTGTGATATTATTTAGCAGTTCTTTGTTGGCTATGTTTACTGTTTTTTGGTAAGTGAAATGTGCAGGCTTTTCCCACCAGTGACACGCGTATGTGGGTGAAAGTTGAACGCTGCTCGGTTAGATAAATTGCGAGTAGTCATCAGAAGATCATAGTTCATGGCTACCCTAGTGGAATATCTAGGTTATTCGTATGATCTAAAGTCCAGTATCTATTTCACTACAAAAACAGCACAGAGTGAGAAAGACTTTGGTTACTGTACACAACAATGGACCTGCTGGCTCCTCTTTGCACTGAAGAGTTTGAGCATATGTGACTCTTGTCACAGGTATATGGTGAGCTGAGGGCACATGGATGTATAACCACGAGTTTATATTTCTAGAAAATGATGATATTGTTTAACATTACATAAAATTGCATGGAAATAACTCGTCAGATCATTACACTTTATATAACAACAACCTGGATTACTGGTGATCAATGGGCAGTTTAATCAGTTCACAGATAAAAGTGGCATTTGTTGATGCAAATGATCTGTCACTTTTGAGCCACACAGACCTTGACCTTAGTTTCATTCCACTTTCAGCTAATTTGCAGCAGCTATCAGAAAGTAAACACACGGACAACGCAGCATTCGGCAGGTTTGTGAGACTGGTTCATCGGCAGGTGAAGCTAAAGCTTGCACAATGACAGACTCTTGATCTGATCAGTTATCCATACCATACTTGTCATACTATGTGAATTTAAAAGTTGCCTCTGTGAATGGGAATGGTATTTGAGAACTGGTTGCAAGCTAAAAAGATTCTGGAAATAACAGGATTCTGGATTCTCTGTTCCTTTTATTAGTGCTGGTGTGTTTTTCTGACAGTCTCACGTCACAAAACAATGATGTGAAACTCCGAGCAGTGGAGCTTTTGTACAACCCAGATTCTTGGAAGCCTTTATTCTTCTGTGTTTCCACGCTGTTTTTAACTCAGAGATAATGAAGCTGCATTGACCCTGAAAACCCATGTAGACTTACATTTTTTCAGGAATCAATAAGGAAATCAATAAAGAATTTGACCTGTAAGCAGAATCTGCAGTGGCATTTCTATACAAAAATCTTATTGATATCCTCTCTTAGATGAGACGCACCTCGTTCTCAGTAGACTCCTCTAAAGCAAAGCTGCATTGTTGTACCTCAGGAGCCAAATCATTAATCAGTATCATGGTAGCATTGAGAAGAACAAAAGCAGTAATGTGATCAGGCAGCATCAGTCTGTTTTTCTTTGCTGCTTTCCACCAGTGACCAGTCACTCCACTCTTACTGTCACCTTACCTTACTGGCCTTATAAATTTTTCAGCAAGCCATTGAAAGTTATGCAGATTAACTAGCACACTACTTACCTTGCATCTCTGTGGGTTTGCAGCATCTCTAGAAGTACTTTCCAGTCTATGATGAAAACAAGGATCATGGATTAAATTATTCATTTCTTCCTTCCACAGTCTGGAATAGAGTTGGGATTGATGTTCATCTGGTTGTTACTTCAATGGTGGACATATTAACAATGCAGCAAACTTGCAAATGCATGGGGTTAGCTTCTCTGCGGTGGCTGTTTGCTTCTGTGCTGCTAACTGTGACTCGTGGAAACAACTTCAGTGGACATAACCAGGAGAGACCACGCTGTCAGCCAGGTAGGCTGTTTTGAGTGCATAATAAAGTGGCATTATTCTGGAAAACATTGCAACAACGCAAAAATAAAGAGAATAAAGAAAAATGGATGGCAAAAGATTTGTTTTATAGTGTGTGTGTGTGTGTGTGTGTGACACGATGTTATTGTTTCTATTAGGTTTCTACTGCCCACTGGGGAGCCCTGCTCCAGTCCCCTGTCCTAAAGGAACATATGGTCCACATGCTGGAGCTGTGTCCATGGACAGCTGTCTGAAGTGTCCTGCCCATCACTACTGCCCTAGACCCGGCTTGTATTCCCCACTTTCCTGTGGTCCAGTGGCTCAGCAGCCTGTGCCTGGCCAGGACAATTGCATCTGTCCAGAAGAGGGACAGAGTTTTCAGGTGTTGTTCACTGCCTTGTTTTGTTGAAGTGTTTTTCACATGATTGAAGGATCCACCTGGGTATTTGTGTAGATTGTGGGTTAAGTGTATCTATGTGTTCTCCCCATTGTTTTCATTTGACTTCATCTGACACATCACAGCTTTCGACAGCGCTTGTCACACACTTCCTTTATTGTCTTTTGAGTTCATCCATTATAAATGAAACCCAAGGAAGAGCTCAAATTTCTCAAGCCTGTATTTTTTTGTGTTAGGAAAGCCGTGTTCCAGTGTGAACACTTTTATAGTCGGCAGAGTATCTTCCTCACTTTCCCTCTGAAGCATTCGACAGAACAATCTGTAGCTTCAAGCTCAATAGCTTCTGATCAAGTTTCCTCACTTCAGGGTCAAATTTCCTAGCCTGCTGCAGTGCGCGCAGGTGTTGAGATATTCTTTCATCAGCTCAGACTAACAGAAATGAGATTTGTCTCGCTGTCATATCGGTGTTTGTGTATACAGTTGTATAAAAAAGGAAAGACAGGAAAATCAATGTTCAGACTGAGCAATAATAATACTCTGATATGTAGTAAGGTTCAAAGTGCAGTGTGTCTGTGTGTGTCAATGAATGAAGGAATGAATGAATGAGCACTTTGGAACATTAGGTAACAAACTGACCACAGCATGAACTGCTATCCCCCTGAGTTTTCCACAGGCCAGTGATGGACGTTGCCACTGCACCATCGGCTATCAAACCACCGGAAATGGAGACAAATGTGTACAACAACAGTACGATGTCTGCAGAGACAGAAAAACTCGCACACAGTATGGAGACTGCCTGGACAGACACCAGTGGTCATTTCACTGTAGTCAGCAGGTTATGCATTGTGCAATCATGTCATAATCAGATGTATACAGTCAAAGTAGGGCAAAGGTTCCGCCACAAAATGACATTAGACAGGAAACTCATGCTCAAGATATGTGACACAAGTTCAGTTTTAAACTGCAGCCTGTTTACAGAACACACTGACTAAACATATTAAGCAAGGCTAATGAGTACAAACCAGATGTCTTTGCCCTCTCTTACATGAACCTGACAATAGTTTACCTAGCACAGACTCATATTAAGTCCACTTAGCATTAAACATTAACTACTGCATGAAACTCTAACTTCATTAGCAATGCTTTCACTGTTCTTTCTGTTTAGAAAGGAGACCACTAAAAACTGTGAGCTGATTCTTGCTCTGCCTTTTTCCTGCAGGTGTGCCATACTGCAGAGGACTACCGGGGTTTTGATGGGGAGCTGGGCCTGTGTATTTGTAGAGAGCCTCCTGGAAGAGCTGCATGTGGAGGCCTTTGCAGGAGCAGGCCAGCTGCTGAACTGAAGCTCCAGTGCGAGACCAATGGGGAAATGGGACTGGTGTGGAGCTATGACAATCAGGTGAAGAAAGGAAATTGCAGGTTCATGCACTGAAGCACAAAAACTGTGCGATAACTATATAATGTAACATTTACACTGAAACTATCATATGATGGACAGTTTTTAGGTATAATATGCACGCATCTATGCGAAAACCTCTTTATTTCTCCAAAAGAGAAAGCTGCAGACAGTGTTGCAGTGACCTATTAATGGCAAACACACTTATTGTGTGTGTTCAGGTGTCGAGCATCTCTGGCAGTGTGCTAGAGACAATTTTTAAACAGTGGGACTCCCAAGGGAACCTGCAGTGCAGCAGCCAGATCCAGTCATCACGTCCTGTCTACATTGTTCAAACAACAGGTGGAGACGCAGCCGCACACAATGCCTTTTATGTCCTGCACTTTATCGCTTTGCAGCTCCCCCTCTCTTTCTCTCTCTTTTTGAGAACCCTCCCCCCATCTATCTGTCTTCTTCCTGTCTGATTGCAGATGCAGGCTTCCTTGGCCTCCTCAGCGGCCTCCCAAAGGAACTTGAGCGACTGTTTCCTGACACCGCTCAACAGGATTCTCAGAGCTCAGCTGGTGTGCCATAATAAAACAATCTTTTCACATCATGAAAACACAAATGAATGCATGAGCAATTTTACCCAAGTAATTGCTGCAATAATGAGGGCACCGCATTGTGGATTTTCAGGGAAACATTATGTCAGTATTAGAAACATCAGTCATGGAGACACAGAAATGGAGAGAGGAGATAAGGCTGATATTAATGGAAAAGGAAGAAGGCCAAGCATAAGTGGCGTTTTGAACCCGACAGCATGTCTCCATTTGGGTGATGTAATACTCTTCACTGTCAGCCCACGTCACTATCCCCAGTATGACATGTAAGCCGGATACTTGTTTTCATGCCCATTTTCTCCTGCCATTTCTCTGTTTGTACATTTTCTCCCAACTCGCTTATTTATGTCTTTCAGTGACAACTTGTACAACACAAACACTGACTTTGACTGGGGCGCATTCAGACAGTTAAAAGAAGAGCTGACATTGTCATGGACTCCTCCTAGCTGCTTTGCTGTGGTCTTTAGCCAGCCGGGAGTATATGTCTTTACACCGAGCAGCCATCAGCACAAACATTTGGTAACAAACTTTACAAAAATACACAGTTAAGCTCAGATGTTTAAGGACTCATCATAGTCATGGTTATTTTGGGGATTTTTAATGATTTCTTTGAACTGATTGTGAAGAGTGGGACTACCTCCAAGGTCTTCAACCTCAGATCAGCAGCTAGATGGTTGAAACTTGGACAGAGTCGAGTGCTCCATTGATGACCCCAAACACACATCAGAACTGGGTTTGATATGGATAAGGCAGGCTAACATTAAGCTTCTGCAATGACCTTCCCAAAGCCCCAACCTCCACTCTATTGAACATTTGTAGAATATATTAAAAGCTTGTTCCTGACAGGAAACCAACCAGTCTAAATTAACTATTCTGCCAAGAAGAGAGGTCAAATATCCAGAGGGAAAAATGCCATATGATTGCTGTTGGCTACCAAAAGCTTCAGGTGCAATGAACCAAATAGTAGTGTGGGTGTATGTACATATTTGAAGTCTTATGTTGCTTTTGACGCTGTGTGGATTAGAGATAACCCAAAAGAAATTCAAGCTTGTGCACTAGATTCTTTGTTTTTAAAGTCATTAAACATGTATGCTGTACAGTCATGTCACCCTGGAAAAGAACAGTTCAAAGAAATCATTAAAAGCCCAAATTGCCACGACATTTATGCACATGATGAGTGGATGTTAGCTTCTGACCGCAGCTGTGTTCTTTAAGCATACCCCATGAAGCTAGTGTTATAAGCAGCTACACCTTGTTAGTAAATAGCTATTAGGTAATCCACATTTGTTCCATCAAACAAGGAAATTTAAGTCTTCTTCTTCTTTTGGCTGCTCCACTTTCTCTATCCCTTACATCCTCTTCCGTCACATCAACCCTCTGCATGCCCATGCCCATCTCCATCTTGTCTCTAAGATGCTGAACTTAAGCTTTCTCTGTGATGTACTCATTTACAATCCTGTCCCTTCTAGTCACTCCCAACAGAAATCTGAGCAGCTTCACCACCTCCAGCTTGGCCTCCTGCTTCTTTGCTGTCTCCAAAATGTGCATCATAGCAGCTCTCACTACTATCTTGTAAACTCTCTGCTGTCCTTCTGTCATAAATCTACCCTACTTGCACTCTCGTCTTTACCTCTCTTATACAATGTAATGTAGGTAGTTTAAAAACAAATCCCAATCAGTGAAGCCAAACACGATAACTTCCTTGATGTAGCAACAAGTAAATAGTAAGTTCTCTCTCTCTTTCTGCTATGCCACGATACTCTAACTACTTATTTCTCATTATTCAGTATGTACGAGTGATGCCTGCGGGTGGCCAGTGCTATGAGCCTGGCTTTTTCTTCCCTACCATCCCACATCACGTGACCAGGTTGGGAATCAGTAGGAGACGCAACCTGTTACTCCGGCCAGACTGGCTGGTGACCGTAGGAATAATGTTTGGAGCTGTGGTCATCCTCTGTTTATGTGTGACAATGCTGGTTAGTCTACATACACAAGTATATATGAAATATAAAAGTATCACTCTAATTGATGAGTCTGTACTATGTAGATCCTGTTTCGTGAATATGGATGGCCAGAGAAGGAGCCAATCAAAGCACGGTACCGCTCGCTGCAGCTGGCCTACCAAATGGATGACTACTCATCAAAAGGTTCAAGGGTGATCTCACAGAGAAAGACTCATCGAAACCAACAATCGAGAACAACTCAAGGCTCCATTCAGCCAGGTGGAACATTGTAGACGTAAACACTTTGACACTTTACTCATTCGTCGAAACCCTAAAGCCCAATACATTACATAAATAGCATGGTTTTCTCCACTTCAACTAATGCACCTGCAGAGTGTACACATATGGCACTTGAATGAACATGAAACGACACACTGACACATTGAGAACCCTTGTAACATCTTATGTAGCACCAGCAATGACCCTAAGGTGAAATTTCCAACCAATCACTGCTGAAAAAAAACCCTCTTTACATGCCTGATTTCTCTTTGATAGTAAAATCAAAACAGCCCACATCCAATCCAATCTATTTATAGAGCCCTTATAAAAAACACAGTTTTGACAAAGTGCTTTAAAAAGCACCAAAATACCCCCCAAATCAAGGGGTAGCAACGTAACATGGGCAGACAGATCATTCCACAATAACTGAAAAAGCTTTAGGAACTGCCAGGAACAGCTTGTCCATGGACATCAGTGATCTTTAGGGAACTTATGGAGTTCCCTCAAGACCTTATTACTTCATTTAAAATGAATTCTTATGCCACAAAATGTTACATTTTCATATTAAAATACCTGTTAAAAGGGAGAAATAAGTACCTGCTACATGCTTGTAAAATGTGAAATGTTTAGCAAGGCTTCTGTGTGTCTGTAAATGAACAGTAGAGAGGATGTTGCAAAACATGCTTACGTGTTTCAAAAGATCATATAATGCTATAACCTATCAAAGTTCACCTTGAAATAAGTTGGATGAGTTTTTTATATTGTTGTAATCCTTTTCTTTTTTTACAGCCTCCACAGACGCCTCGGAGGAGTTCTGGGATTATGAACACCAGGTGGATCTGGAGGCATTCAACAGCAACACCTTTTACAGCCTCCTGCTCAAGCAGAGCCTGTCTGTCACTACACGACTGGGACAGCTCACCACTGAGGTCTGCTGCTGTTAGTTTAAATGCCAATCAATCACAAAGCATGTCAAATGATAAACGCTTACTCTCTTGTCTCACTCACACACACTCATGCCTATTCTCTCAAGAAACACACCAGACAAAAGAGTATTCTCTTTTGCACTCTTAAAATAAAAGCTGCATATTGAATATGCCTATATTATTGGTTTATGAATAGGCAATAAATAATTTAGCCCTCAGGTGTCTTTTTTTTTCTTTTTTAAAATGAAGCTTCTTTGCAGGGAAGAATACAAATGTCTGATTCAGTCTGATTGGAAAACCTAACAGCTCCCGAGTACAAACTTTCAGTAATGCCCCATTGAACAGGACATTTTGTGGAGAATTCACAGCATGTGCCATTCTACATCCAGCACGCTTTGGGAACCATCTCTTGCCAAAACAGAATATTTGCTGTAGTGAACATTTGGAAGAGAGAATCTTATTTTTGTGTAATTTGAGAAAGAGCAATTTGGGAATGTTTGGAAAAGTTAAGTTATTAAAAAAACAAACAGATTTTGGTTACAGCCCTCAGGGCAGCTCAGGTGTTAAAGATGTAAGTGGAGATGGAACATTTTGCACTGATGCACTTCTTGCAGCTTGCATTTCTCACTAGTGCTATTTAAATGTGTGGTTGTTGCTTTGGGCTGTCAATAGATTATCTGCTTATGACAAACACTTAATGTTTTCTTTTTGTCTCCAAAATACGTGTTCATCTAGGTAAAAGAGCTATACCAAGGAGTGCTTGGGAAACTGCAAATACTCCATCCGCGTATGATCGCTGAGGAAAAGCCGGGGGAAGGTTATGCGATGTTGAGGAGGGAGATTGAACGAGAGGTGGTGCGACGAAAATCTTTGGCCTCACAGCTGAGGACACTACTTGACAGTCAGCTGAAGGTTTACATTTTATTAAGCTGCATATACATGTCAAATTATATTCAAATTTTTAACAAAAGTTTTAATAGCAAGTGTAGCATCAGATTGAGTAAAGTATATTTAGATAGCATCGCTCAACAAGTATATACTTTCAGATGTAAAATTATTGCATTAGCAAGGTATACATGATCAAGTATGACTGGTTTTCTTCAGGTTCTGAGGCGAGAGCAGCAGGCCCAGTGGAGGATCCACAGTGTGTTCACATCTCGGCTCAGAGAGTGCACCAGACTACTGTCTAAGCTTTATAGTAACAACCAGACTTCCACTGAACTGTTCCAACAAATGTAAAGCTTTCATTTGTTCAGTTATTCAAGTACAGCCATGTGAAAAAGAAAGAGCCAGGTGTGTGTTTACTCAGTACCCCAACAGTGGAGGTCCCAACAAATTCACCCCAGGGTCTGACCAAAAAACCCAGGAGCCACATATCAGACGCTACAGACCTCAAAGTTTATGACAGCACAATTAAAATTTATAGAACTGACTGACTGTCCTTTGGACTGATGAGTCCAAAGTAGTGATGTTTGGACATAATGCTCATCACCATGTTTGGTGGAAACCAAACACAGCATATCAGCACAATCATCTGATACTAACTGTCAAGGACAGGGGTGGAGGGGTGATAATTGGGCTTGTTTTGCACCAACAGGATCTAGGCAACTTGCAGTCTTTGAGTAGACTCTAGATGGTAACATAGATGGCTGAAATTGGGTAACATAACAGGACAATGATTTTCAGTGCAGCAGCAAAGGTACAAGAAATTGGATGAAAAAGAAAAGAAGGCGGTGCAGTTAGCAAATCAAAGTCCTTAGTGAAATACAAGGGTGGGACCTTAAAAGAGCTGTCCATAAATGAATACTCAATTATTAATAATCAATTTATTCAGGTTAAAAAGTGATTCTACAAGCTTTTGAATTGTGGGATGTATGTCGTTTTCCACATGCATAGAGTCCTGTGAAAACGTTCTTTTTCCACATGACTGTAGTAACGGGGAACCTTAGAGTTTAAGGGTTTAAATTCCCTTGAATATTCAATTTGCTGTCTCCCATCTTCAGTTTGATCCAGAGGTTAACATCACTGGTCGATGAGATGGGAGATCTACTGTCGGCAGAGTGCCACCGTCAGGGGTCTTGGGGCTTGTTGGGCGAAGGTATAGGAGCCAAACTGTTGTGCCCTGATACTGGAACTGTCCTTACCAAAGATGACATCTTTGGTGAGTCAAAACTCTTTCATTTGTTTATCTGCGCCTATGTTTCTTAAAGAAACTACACCATCTGCTGCTTATTAGGTGCACTGCAACATGCAGACAGACTATGGCTGAGAAAAGCTGGGTTAGAATACATTATTGTGTGAATGTGTGTGTGAATGGGTGGATGACTGAATGTAGTGTAAAGTGCTTTGGGGTCCTTAGGGATTAAGTAACGCGCTATACAAATACAGGCCATTATTAATTTGCTAAATGTTAGATGATGTATCCAATAAATACACTGTATGTTTTTGTTGTAAATCAAACATAGCTGTGTAGCCACATAAGGCTGTGGATTTAAATTTACAAACAGTGTGAATGGGTTTAAATGAAAATTTTATTTAGATGATTGATCACAATAATCTCCTCTTCTGCTTAACTCCAGATCCTGATGGGTCCGTCCGTGTCTCTGGGGCTGTTTATTGTGATTCAGTCACAGGCCTCATAAGGCCAAATGCTCACAGCCATGTGCTGCTGAGCAGCGGCCACACGATGGCAGTGCCGCCTAATTTCTTTGTTCATCCACACACCGGTAGAGTTCTGCCCATTGCTGGAAACGTGGCCTATGATCCTGCCAGCTCTACATTAGTTTGCACAG
This sequence comes from Haplochromis burtoni, assembly GCF_018398535.1. Classification (NCBI taxonomy): domain Eukaryota; kingdom Metazoa; phylum Chordata; class Actinopteri; order Cichliformes; family Cichlidae; genus Haplochromis; species Haplochromis burtoni. The sequence continues at coordinate 1,176,612 of NW_024582376.1, forward strand.
CTGACCATTGTACAGGTATGAATTGGCTGTGGGTTACTGAGGAGGGCAATGCTAAATAAAACAGTCAAAGAAAAAAGATTTCATGTGAACTTAGTTCAGACTTTTTTTTAAAAAATAAATAAAGAGCCCAATCAATCAATCTTGTGTTTATGCTCAGAAAACACAAAACACCAATGGCAATCTTTTGTATTTTAGAGATGAATAAATCTAAACTCACCAAGAGTCATTTTTAAAACCGTGCTATTAGAATACAATTAATAAAGAAGAACATATCATTTGTGTTAAACATGTTACAACCTGACCAAAACATGCTGTTTCTACAAATAGAAAACCTAATACACTGGGATCCTGGTCATTTCAAGCAGCAATGAACTGAATCAAAATGAATATTACCATTTTATGCTAAAAATAGCTCATGGAAAATAACTTATGACACGCATTAAAGATTTCTGAAGAAGGGCTCATATGGTTCATGAAACATGTCTGAGACCTCTGCATTAAAAAGCAATTATGTGCTGTTTTTAAATGATTCCAGATGACAACAGGAAGTGGGATAGTCCTCTCCTTCCTTTCATTCCTTACCCGACCTCCTGCCACTCAGACCAGCCTCTCCCCAGCACTCACCTCAGAGGCCTCCGACCAGGCCAGAGACTGCAGCTGGGGATTCCCATGGCAGACCCTGACAAAGGGGTCCCAGTACCTATTCTGGCAGTAACCATTCACCCCCAAACTGGGTTAGTCTACACTCTGGGAAGAATCCATGTCTGCCCTCTCACCCGCTTACCACAGCCTATACAGATTGGTTATCCTATGCTGGACTCCAGGACAGGGAACATTGTGCTCACCGTCGGGGTGAGCTTGGATCCAATCACAGGTTAGAGCTGCTGGAGTTCCCGTTACACTCTAGAGTACATAACTTCAGTCAGACAAACTTGTTCTGTGTGCCTCTGTAGGAGATGTGCTGCCAGTAGGTGGAGTCCTGCTGGGTGAGCCCTTTGTTGAACCACTGAGTGGGCAGATGGTGAGAGTTGGAGGGGCAACCATACGGGCTGGACAACTAGTGCCCCATGCAGGAGGATATCAAACTTTATTAGAAAGCAAGGTGCTTAATTAGACTGATTGCTTTTGGTTGCATTTACATAATAAGTATCGATATGATAAAAAGTAACTGTTTCTATGTAACAAAACAAATGAAACAGATAATAGCAGATGTTTGATTCAAAAATAAAAACATTTTTGGAGTCAGAGTAAGATTTGTGTCTCACAGGTTCTGGCAGCATTGTTCAAAGTACTGAATGTGCTGAAGCCACTAACTGAAGAGTGGGGTTCAGATCAAAGTTTGCAACATGTGCAGTCCCAACCTGGCAGTGACAGAGGGAGTAGTCAACAAGATCATCTTCTCACTGCAGCCAAAGAGCTCCAGCAGGCCTGGGGGAGGAGTTTGCACTGTCAACTACAGCTGCAGACCAGGTTGGAGATCCTGCAGGAGTGGTCCATGGGTCTGCAGCAGGATGGAGGGACTCTGGGTGAGGAAATACTTGAATAGTTTGTTTTGGGCAGTACAAAACAGTTTTAAAAAAAAAACATTTTTTCTTCTCTCCTTTTTTTGTTGTTGCTTCTTTCTCTCTTGAGAAGCTCTTATCTTTCACCTTTAGGTGCTCTCTAAACTTTTAGCTTCTCTAAGTTTACTAAAAATACATTTCTCCACATGGAAAAAAAAAGTTAGCATTTCAATCTCCTTTTTGCTTTTCATCTTAATCTTTGCTCACCATCTTCCACAAACAGTCTGGTTGCTGAAAGGAAAAATTACGAGGTGTTGGTCTCTTACTCAGCATATTGAAATGCACTTATTACTAACTTCAGAAAATCTAATGAAGTCATTTCTCAGAGAAGAGAGATTCAGACTTGATATTGGAGCAAATATAAATGGTAAGAACGCTGAAATACACAGTTCTGTGCAGAGGCCAAGAACAACCGAAGGTTGCATAAGCATACAGTTTTACTTTTATTTCTACAACCTACACAAGAATGCAAGGAGTAATAGTTACTAATTACTGATTACTTCTCCAAGAAAGTAATCCTGTTACTTTACTGATTACTTATTTCCAAAAGTAATTAATTACTTATTACTTAGTTACTTAGATTACTTAGTTTTAATTTTTAACTTTATGCACACTGCATCAAGCAAAAATTAAATTATACGCAACAGTTTTTCACCTGAAGAAATTTGTTTAACATTTAAACCTATTTTCTGCATATTCGAGCATATAAATAATGTTTTGTGTTTATATTCACTCTTTCAAATAGATGCAAGTAAAAGACAGCAAAAAATAAATAAAACCAAAGATTCCACAGCACAAAATCCTGTCACTTTTACATCTAGTTTCACCTGTTTAGCAGGAGTGTGGTGTGGTGCTGCAGCGGTCATGTCAGTGGGGGGATCTGGGGGTTTCTCTGTGAATTTCACATTCCCGTTACAGCGTGCTCGGTGCTTGCTCAGATTTGAAGTTTCCATTTTTTTCTGTAGAAAAAAGTTTTATTCCCACGCAGAGTGTACATCAGACACTAATGTTTGTGTCACTTTTTACGGAGTCAAACTCAAAGTAATGTCAGTACTTCCAAGCTTTAAGCGCTGCACGGTCGTACTCTCTCCCGTGCTCCATATTATCCATTGGTGATCTACACACGTTTGTTGTTGCCATGGACGTTGCACGCTCGTACGTCATTGTCATGAGACACTCTCACAAACAATCATGGTTTAGTAACGCAGTTACGCAGCCTGTTTATGAGAAAGTAACAGTAATCTAATTACTCGTTACTTGAAAAAGTAATCGGATTACAGAAACACGTTATTGTCCATCTCTGATCACAAGATACTAAAAACATAAAACAATCAAAATGCTTATAATTGATGAACATGGTTAAAAAAAATCACCCAAAGTGTAAGTACTGATAAAATGTTGTCATTACTTTTGGTTTTTGTTTAGTAGTCATGGCAACCAAGTTCTGTACATTCAGGAGGCAATTAATGAGTTTTTAATTGAGGCAGGGGAAGAGGCTGTTGAAATATTTGTAGGGATGAGGAGACAAAGACATGTGAAAAGGCCTATATCTTTTAAATATAGATTTATTTCTATTTTGTATTTACTTTTGAAAGTTGATGTAAATAGTAGGGGTGAACGATACACAAAATTCACGGTTCGGTTCGGTTCGGTTCGATACTTTGGTGTCACGGTTCGATATTTTTTCGATACAAAAAAAAATGTTCATGCCTTTTTAATTTGTCATTTATTAAAATTATATATTTTAACTCATAAGTACAGTTTTTAAATTTAACCCTAACCCTTGTGCGTGTTTTTTATTTTGACAGCGAATGCGCACCTGCGGACCACTTATGTGCAGCCCTGGTTATTTAGCTCGTCATATTGCAGCCACAGAAATTCTTTTGTCCATGAAACCATAAAGCTGCACTTTCTTTTTGCCTTATAGTCTGATTTGTCATAACTTTTCCGTTTTGTGGTAAGCTTTTCTTTGGCTGTCACTTCTTCACCCTGACCTGTCTTATTTGGCTCAGCAGAACTGAAATATATATCCTGCTGCTTTTAACACACGCACTCACATAAGCTCAGCGATTCTCTGCGCGATCAACCTCTCACATGTTTAAGCTGCGGGGAGATTTCACTTGTCATGTTTGCATAGTAAGCTAACGATTGATAAGACGATGTCAGAGGAATTGGTGCGAAATTATCATCACTCACCAATCAGTGCTGTCGCTCTCTATACACAGTTCGCGCGATTGCAAAGTGAAAGCAAAAAACAAGCGCAAATTCAAACGCGATTTCAATATGTCACATATTGACAGTGGCTCACCGATGCCAATGACATAATTACCCAGCTACATTTCCGAAAGAATGCAAAAGCATTGACATATATTTTTCCTTCCTACAATAGCCGACGGGCAGGGCAGAGATAGATTTTGGTAGCCCGACTGGAAAAATCGCTAGCCCCGGGACGTCGGGCTAGCGATATTGCGAGCCCTGTATCTGATTGAGGAATCACTCATCTTTGGAAAAGAGAGTTTATTACAGAGAAATGCTCTTTCCAAAATAAAAGCTATACTATCGCTTCTTCTGGGCTATATTCTCAGCAGCATATTAAACATATCAGGTCCCCATAAGGAGAATCATGTGCTAACGGCTGTCTAAATGACTCGGGTAAAGTTAGTAGCATGCTTTGTTGTTTTTGTCTGCTTCCACTTGTCTTTGCACTAGGATGATGTTGGCGTAAATGTGCAGTCATATTCGTTTGTTCCCACTAGTGCTGTCAGCGTTAAATCTCGTTGAAATAGTTAAGACCACACACTGGCGTGCACAGATAGAGACGAGGTGGTGCTGAAGCACTTGCCCTTTTGCCCTCAGTCCAAAAAAGTGCCCTTTTGAAAGACGTGATTTTTTTTTTTTTTTAAAGCTGCGCGATTTAAAAAGGTGTGAAAATAATGGCTTGATTTGTGCCCCTTCTTCAAAGACACCCGAACCCTGTCGCTTTTTCACTGTCACCGTGTCACGTGAACACGCTTGCAGTTCATTTGTTGTGAGGCGTGTAGCAGCGGCATGACATAGGACTACTTGGAGTAGGCATAGTAGGCTAACTATAGCGACTGGGAGCCACGGCGGACAACACGGCAGCTCTTTCCCTTCCCAACCAGTCAGGTAACCCATGAATCGAGTGAAATTATTCTGTTTGCCCTCTAAGACCAACCTGCAATTGTTTTGTTGTGAAGTAGCCTGTCAGAAACTGCACATGACAAACTTTGCCAGCTTGCCCCCTCCATCCATCCATATGGATAAACAAAAAAACGACACATTTAAAATGTAACCTAAACCATTTAGGCAACCCCACTCTCCATCAATTCCGACCTTTTTGCATACACTATTGAAAATATCACGTTATGCTATAGGCTACATGCCGTTAGGCAGAGGGCTCTTTTGAGCCCATTTTTCGTTACAAATTTTAGGATGATCTCACGGAAATCTGTGAATAAATACAAAGTTTTCAAACTGAAGTCAGTGACGGGAAGACATCACACTTTTTAGAGATGGAACTGCAGAAAAACCTAAAACCTTGACATGATTATGAATAATAGAATTATGGACGTTTCTCCGTTTTTGTGGATTAGCCTTTCCATAACTAACGTCAACTACTGTCCTACTTTGGTAAGATTGAAATTAATGTCTTTGACTGTCTTTAGTAGGTGTCTCCTGTGAGAAAGTTAGAACACCGTCCAACTGTCTAAAGATGCAGTCTTTAGCCTAACTGGTTGTTACTGACTCAGCGATGCTCGCAGACATTTACGCACTGTGTTGTGACCTGATTGTGACAGAACAGTGACGTTGTTATTGGTAGTTTGAAGGGTACGGTGTTGGGGGTGGTGCATGTTAAAAGTTTTGAGAAGCACTGGTTAGACATGTTAATTTTTTTTGGTGTAACATATTGGCAACATTAACACATTAATTTGCTAAAGGAAAAATAGGCAGTTCCCAATTGCCTGTGAAAACGACCATTCTGCCCTGTTCTTGTAATGACCACAGTCAGTCTTAGTCGTTCTCATACATTTTGGTCTATTTATTTACTAATTTCAGCAAGCATAATGCCTAGGAAAGAGGCTGAGAAAGGAGAAAATAAAAGTCAAATTGCATTTAACCTGTGCGATTTTTTTATTATAAAAAGAAAAGGTTTTCCACATATGCAAAAAGTGCCCTTTTTTCCCCCTGGAGCACTTGCCCCCCAAAATGTCTGTGCACGCCACTGACGCCACAACACGGCAAATCTCCGTTAACGAGCTACCGCGGATCGCCCCGTGCATGGGGCTGGACGGCCAACACGTTAACGAGCTAACTGCGCTAACACACTAGTTCCCACCCATGTAATTGAGCATTGCGTGGCACATCCAACATACTGTTTTACTTTAGTCCATGACTCGCTTACCTTCAGGGTCATACGTCACATGAAAACCAAAATAATTCCAAACGCCAGATCTGAATGGGGTGGGAGGTCATCCATGTTGCAAGGAGAGCTTAACTTCTGTCTCGCTAGCTTGCCCTGCGCTCTTCCTTCTGACGATGCTGTCTGTGTTGAGCGCTCAGTGGATCTGCGCTCGACAGTGCAGCCTAGGCGGAGTAGTCGAACACAGATTCACTGAGCGCTCAACACAGACAGCATCGTCAGAAGGAAAGTTGATAAAATAAATTACAAATTTTGTATTGTTCGATACATATGCGTACCGAACCGAAAGCACTGTATCGAATGGTTCAATATCGATACGAATATCGTTGCACCCCTAGTAAATAACTTAAGTTACAATCAAAGCAATACCTATGTTTGTTTGTAGGGGGCTTAATGTGATCCATCAGGGAGTCAGCAAAACACAGGATTTATTTCCTGATATAATTAAGCTGCAGAAAATTTCTGAGACATTCTGTTTTTGATCTAATCTTGTGAGTCATTTAGTGATCTCAGCATGCTAAGGTCACAGGCTTTAACACCCAGCTGCACCAGAGTATCGTCAGCGTAGCAGTGCAGAGAAATACCTGATAATTGCATGTCAGGGGAAAATGAAACTGAGAGATAAAGTGGGAGCAAATACAAAGAAGATTTACATAAACTGTAAATGTGAAAACAAGTCAAAGTATATTTAGGCTCCACAGCTTGGATTTCCCCAAGTGTGCAAAATGAAACTCATGAGCTAACCTACTTTTAAGACTGAGGTCAAAATCACCAAAGCAGAAAAGTGTTGCACATTAGTAGAAGTAGAACACAGAGACATGCAAAGCCTAATGTATTTACTGCAAAAATCAATGGTGTGGATATTAATTGGCACCATTAACAGGGAACTGTTGATTTTAAAGGTATCATCATAATAGTGTATTCATACTTAAAATGCATGAGAGTATAGTTCGGAACTTTGATAATCATAGAAGTAAAAGTGTCCAAAAAAATAATACAAAAAATAACATAGTAGTTTTTTTTTTTTCAATTTGTTACCAGTAATTTGTAATGGAGTAGAATTGAATCTTGACAAAACAACAGTAAGAAAGAAGGTTTCTTTGATTTATTAATTAGGAAAAACTTGAATTCTGATAACCCTTTGTCCCACCAGGGGTTAATGTCACACAGGCAATACAATTCACATTGTCACACTTTTTCTTCTGTGACAAATTACTTCATATAACTGTGAACTGTTGTTAGTGGTGTGAATCATCCCTACCATCATGTCGCAAATATGAACTAATGGTGGTGGTGTGAATCATAGGTTTGCAAGGTGTGGGGTGCCTGAGTCACACTCAATTCCAAATTATAGATGCCTAAAATGAACCTTGTTCAACCCACGTTTATTTTTGCACAGCCCATTGTGATACACACCCCTCAAAGTCCATGCTTTTGAAAACAGGAAGATGTAGCCATTTTATTTATCGTATTGCACATAGGAATATGCACACCATTTGATTTGCTTTTTGGGTGTTTCTATAAAAAGTGAGTAAATATCTACTGCTGCTGAAAACAAAGGAGAAACATTTCATGGGTAATTTGTCTGTCCATGTCTGTTTTCAAAGTTTAAATTAGGCTTTGGAAGTGAAGAAGAGCTCCAGGACAATGACACTTACTAAGTTAAAGTTGTTTTTTTTTTTTTTTACACGACCTTTATATATCACAAGGAGCCTGTCTCAAAAAAACAAACAAACAAATAAATAAATAGATAGATAAAACAAAGCAGATATTGCACACACACACACACACACACACACACACACACACACACACACACACACACACATATATATATGTATAAATAAAACACAAAGCATTTGCTAAGGACTGAGTACATCTTTCAGTTATTGGCTCCTCGTTAGTGGAACAACGTTAATAACCCATAAAATTTGAAGCGTAATATGGCTTTTGGAAATGAGTCATTAGCCCAAGGAGAATGACTCATGCCTCACTTTTTTCATATGACCTTTTTCCGACACCGAAAACAACCTGAATTAAAAAACCTTGACCTAAAAAAACTTATGAAAAAGTGTTTTGGTGATATCGTTCATGTGTTGATTATTAGAGAACGGTTAGAATCAAACATAACAGATTTTTCACAATTTGAGAAATGAAAGTGACTGTTAGTTTAATGGCCAGTGTCTGTTTTTTTTTTTTTTAACTGGAAATTAAGAGACATTTAACTTTTTACAGCAGACAGGCAAACCTCTAGTTAACCTAAGTAATGTTAAACCTCTAAGCTAAATTTGGCTGCTGTGCCGAGAAGTATGCTTGACCTTTTGCTGCTATTGGTTATGTAAAAGAAACATATTACCTTGCTGCAGATAAAGCATATTTATAATTCAGTATGCACAAGAGCCAGAAATAATCCAGTTTTGATTTACATAGTTTGTATTGCAGTCTCCTGCAGGCATGGAAACGTGTTTCTCCAGTAGTACAAAGTAATTAGAAATGGCTGATTGGTAACCAGAGAGAGTGTTAGGCCAAAAACCAAAAGGCAGCCTTTGTGAGGAAGTTAAACAGTTTCCTGCACAATAGGAAACTACACGTATTAAGAAATCCCAGAAAGGCTTTGCATAGAGTTTTGACGTTTACATGTTAATCTTTGAATTCAGATGTTTTTCAGTCCCACACTCACAGCTCCATAAAATGAAGCACCTACAAAAATGCTAATAAAAGAATGGGATTTTATAAAGAGTTCACTGAATTTGAGTAGTTTACATTAACGGGTTGCAACAAGACATTTCTTCCCCCCTAGACATGACAAACTGTAAGTGGCATTAGTGTACCACAACCACAACAACACAGTCATGAAGTGTCAGACCATGTCAACTTACAGAGCGAGGTCTTTAAGTGGTGAGCTACTTACTGCTTGCTCAATAACTGCACAGCTCCAAACCTTCTCTGACATTAACATCAGCACAGAAACTGTGCACTGGGAACTTTATGGCATGGATTTCAATATCGATAAATAGTTGTGGTCAGAAGTTTATATAAACTTTCGAATAACATGGTACTTAGGCATTTTTAATTCTTTTTTTCAATTTTTCCTTTTCCACAGTGGAACTATTATACTGCATACATTTTTAATAACTTTAAAAAACAAGAATTGGCCTTTGACATCCACACATTGTCAAAAATGTATTCAGGCTCAAATATATACATATTCCCTCGTGTTTCAACCACCTAGCTGTTGATTTAAGGTGAAGTTAAAGAATTTGAAGTAACCATCCTTCAATATTTCATCCACTTTGCGCAATGTACCAGTACCACTGGCAGCAAAACAACCCCACAGCATGATGCTACCACCACTGTGATTGACTGGAAACAGTTATGCTGGTGTCCCAGAAGTTTCCAGTTCATGGCTGAGTTTGGTTGAGCTTTTATGGTTCCTGAACAAACCAATTTCCTCTGGGTGGAGCTGTTTTATTTCCTCTTATGTACAATTGTTTGTGTCTACAGTTGTTGAAGTCTTGGAATCTACAGCTGCTGTAGATATAAACTGTAGATTTATATATAAACTTATATAAATCTACAGTTTTTTGTAGATCTTCAGTGAGTTTCTTTGACTTTCCCATTGTAGTTGCCACAACTGCAGTGTTTGACCTTTTTTCCTTGATAATCATTAAGGTGATTAGGTTCACTTCTCATGATGTTTAACATGTTTTGTAAGATGTTTCGAGAAATCATGATCATGTTTCATTTAAAAAAGGTTTTGTCTGCATTTATGTGTAATGAATGTAAAAATTTATTCTTGTTAACACTGGTTAAAAAGCCTTGATAGAAATATGTTAGTTGACAGAACTTGAATGATTGCATTTGTTTCTTCTTCTACAACACGCTCCTGTTTTGTTCATACCAGGAGAGATGCCTCTGCCAGGTTCAGATATATGTGTACCGGCTTTGCTAGGGGTGGAGTATCCTGATCCTTTAGGATCTGGCCTTAGTGTACCGATCCTGGGATTTCAGACTGATCTTGTTTCTGGGAAAACAATACCCCTGGCAGGGACCATGGAGGACCCAAATGGAAAAGGTATTGTGAAAACATGCTTTTGATATATAGTATAAAACCTAATCTTGTCTAATTGGCTTTTCACTAGCTAGGACTGCATCCTAATTTAGAATTGATAGCATGTCTAGGAGATAATGGCAGGTGGCGTGAGTATGAACTGAGGCTGCAGTTTGGGGAAGGCTTCAGAGGAGACTGGCAGCAGCTCCCGGGCCTGGCGGATCCCCATGTACAGGGAGTGCAGAATTATTAGGCAAATGAGTATTTTGTCCACATCATCCTCTTCATGCATGTTGTCTTACTCCAAGCTGTATAAACTCGAAAGCCTACTACCAATTAAGCATATTAGGTGATGTGCATCTCTGTAATGAGAAGGGGTGTGGTCTAATGACATCAACACCCTATATCAGGTGTGCATAATTATTAGGCAACGTCCTTTCCTTTGGCAAAATGGGTCAAAAGAAGGACTTGACAGGCTCAGAAAAGTCAAAAATAGTGAGATATCTTGCAGAGGGATGCAGCAGTCTCAAAATTGCAAAGCTTCTGAAGCGTGATCATCGAACAATCAAGCGTTTCATTCAAAATAGTCAACAGGGTCGCAAGAAGCGTGTGGAAAAACCAAGGCGCAAAATAACTGCCCATGAACTGAGAAAAGTCAAGCGTGCAGCTGCCAAGATGCCACTTGCCACCAGTTTGGCCATATTTCAGAGCTGCAACATCACTGGAGTGCCCAAAAGCACAAGGTGTGCAATACTCAGAGACATGGCCAAGGTAAGAAAGGCTGAAAGACGACCACCACTGAACAAGACACACAAGCTGAAACGTCAAGACTGGGCCAAGAAATATCTCAAGACTGGTTTTTCTAAGGTTTTATGGACTGATGAAATGAGAGTGAGTCTTGATGGGCCAGATGGATGGGCCCGTGGCTGGATTGGTAAAGGGCAGAGAGCTCCAGTCCGACTCAGACGCCAGCAAGGTGGAGGTGGAGTACTGGTTTGGGCTGGTATCATCAAAGATGAGCTTGTGGGGCCTTTTCGGGTTGAGGATGGAGTCAAGCTCAACTCCCAGTCCTACTGCCAGTTTCTGGAAGACACCTTCTTCAAGCAGTGGTACAGGAAGAAGTCTGCATCCTTCAAGAAAAACATGATTTTCATGCAGGACAATGCTCCATCACACGCGTCCAAGTACTCCACAGCGTGGCTGGCAAGAAAGGGTATAAAAGAAGAAAAACTAATGACATGGCCTCCTTGTTCACCTGATCTGAACCCCATTGAGAACCTGTGGTCCATCATCAAATGTGAGATTTACAAGGAGGGAAAACAGTACACCTCTCTGAACAGTGTCTGGGAGGCTGTGGTTGCTGCTGCACGCAATGTTGATGGTGAACAGATCAAAACACTGACAGAATCCATGGATGGCAGGCTTTTGAGTGTCCTTGCAAAGAAAGGTGGCTATATTGGTCGCTGATTTGTTTTTGTTTTGTTTTTGAATGTCAGAAATGTATATTTGTGAATGTGGAGATGTTATATTGGTTTCACTGGTAAAAAATAAATAATTGAAATGGGTATATATTTGTTTTTTGTTAAGTTGCCTAATAATTATGCACAGTAATAGTCACCTGCACACACAGATATCCCCCTAAAATAGCTAAAACTAAAAACAAACTAAAAACTACTTCCAAAAACATTCAGCTTTGATATTAATGAGTTTTTTGGGTTCATTGAGAACATGGTTGTTGTTCAATAATAAAATTATTTCTCAAAAATACAACTTGCCTAATAATTCTGCACTCCCTGTACTAATGACAGAGGAATTAATTGAAAAAAGAAGGGTGAGAATGAGAACTAACAGCTTGTAGTGCAGGTGAATCATATCTAAACCAAGAACTGGCACAGGAGCGTTTGAAGTTTAGTCCTACTCAGGAAATTTCAGATAAATGATCTCCAATTAAATTCAGTTAAACATTACAGAATTGTGGAAGTTCTGCTTACTGATGCTGTTATACTTCACAGGACTGGTGGCGATCCGTTATGGATCTCAGACTGTTGACCCAGTGACAGGGCTGTTGGCCCCAGTCGTCGGGGCAAGGCTGGATGCGTCTAGAAAAAATGTTGTGCCAGTTACATCTTCCTACTGGTTAATGATTAGAGAGCAAACTGACAGTGTGCAGGTAACAGATAGGTGTTTTCACAAATGCCCCCCTCTTCTGATGTGATATCTGATATGATATATATATTTTTGTTTCTTCCTGCCAGGTGGAGGCACTTCAAAGAGAGGTGTGTGTGCGAAACGGTTACTGGCAGCAGCAGAGGCAGCGGGAGGAAGATATTCTAACTGATCTGGACTCGACTCTGTCCCAGTGTTTCTTTAGAGTCACAGACGTAAACTCTTATCAGGTCAGCAGGAGCGGTTTCCTTTCTGGTTCTAAATATCTTATAGAGCCTTAACTCGAAGTATAGAGCAAGAAATTCAAAGGGGTTGAGCTGTTTTAACATTTACAAATAATGCAAATGAATCGGGAGCAAACACTAGAAAATAAAGTTTTCAATTTCTTTCCCTGCACTGCAAGTGAAAATGTTGTTCCTCCTCAATGTTCCTCTACATGAAGATATGAAAGTGTGTGTCTGTTCTCTGCACCTTAGAATGGGGATATGTGCATGCATTTGGCTTTTTAGTGTCATTGTGCAAATATGTGCATCTTTTTCTCATTCACAGTGTCTGTACTCTGTTTCAGGCCCAGTGGTCTGGGAAGCAGCTGAGGGAAGCAGCCATGGAGCTGCAGGATTCAGCACAGACAGAGGCCCAGAGGAGAGCAGCTCAGCACTCCCGCTTGGCTCTGATCCTGCCTCCACTTGTTCTGCACATCCTCACGTTAGGTCAATTATTTGGCAAGCTGGTAGGAGTGAATGAAAGCACGAAGGAAATTATAGTCATGACCTGCAGTGCATTTATATTCATAGCTTTCCAAAGGAGAGTGGTTTCTTGCCAGTGTCTCACAGCACACTAATTAATTAAAATAGTATTTTTCTTTTTATTTGGTTTGGCAGGCATTTAAGCTTATGTTTCTCCATCTGTGGGAACAGGTGATGAGGAGGAATGGGATCAGCAGTGTGTTTGGCATTCAGAGCTCCTCTCTGGCCTTGATAAATTGGACATGTATATGGATCAGCTGCAGGAGGAACAGGAAAAATGGATGGCACAGGCAGGAGATTGGTCTACAAACCATTATGCTACAGTAAGAACAGTTGCTTTATGGGTTATTGCTATCACTTCAGCTGTGTAAATGAGTGACACCGTTAGGCCACTTCCTCTTTTATGCCAGCAGTAAAAAATGTATGGTATAGAGAGGTTTGGAACGTCTTGTAGTTAAACTTTAACGCCAGCTCTTTGCTGTGAAAAGCACTCTCTAACACTGTAAATAACAAGGCTGTCATTATTTTTCCTGCAGGACAGAGAGCTGAGACAGAGAGAGCTGGTGGAGCAGTGTTGTTCCAGACAGACTGAATTGGAGGCCGCTCTTAATCCACTTCACTTTGTCAGACACCTGTCGCTGCTCCGTGCAGACACTGCTCAGGTGAATAAAGAACACTGAATATAAATAAACCCCTTAAAAGAAATAAAAATAGCAGAAAACAGAACAGATATTTTTATCTTTTATTTTGCTCTCTGTTTTGTTTGAACCTTTAGTAAACAGCCAAAGTGAGGTGAAAGCAAGCTTAATCTCTTCACCATCAAAGTTATGGCTTTGCTGGTAGAGTTTGCAACTCATAAACTTTTAAATCAATTCTGATAAATCTTTGATAAAACTTTGTAGGAGTGTACAGTGGGGTCATTTTAACAATCCTTCTAGGTCTTCAAGGTAAACTAGAAAGTAAAAGTAAGACAGTGAGGTGCCTTGGTTTAAGATTGGACTCTTGTTGGATAAATGCTTGGAACAGTTATCTTTTTCTGCTCGACTGTCTAGGCTGTACTGTGTGGGAAGTTTTGGTTCAAGGAATATGGCCTGGTGCAGTACAGTGGATACCAACCGAATGTGAAGATCATGGGTTTGCTTCAGCAGAAGGCTTTGCCTCTGCTCGAGAGACTGAACCAGTTCCTTGAAGAAAAACAGCCAGCTGGATTCTCCTCCAACACATGCAATCAGCACATCTCTGGTACATAATATATACTACAGATTGCCCTGAAGAAAGCACAGTTTCCAGTTAAATAAAGGCAATTTTCGGCTTTTCTCCATGCCATTGGATGTGCCAGCTTAAGATGTTTGTATATAAAGTCTTTGCATAAAACAGAAAAACCATCCATGCACTCACAAATATATGAGTTAAGTATTGGGCCCCCCAAAAATATAAGGACACAAAAAAGCATATGAACTCAACTTATCAACTTATTTCCTGTATCTTAGCAGTGCGTGACATTTTGCGCACACCTGCTTTTCATCATCTTAAATCAGGGATCTTAAATCACCTGTGACGGGTCACATGACCACAACCCAAGACAATCAAACATGACAATCTCCAGAGCTCGTGTTTATTTTAACTCCCACATTTTAAAAATGTTCTACAAAACAACAGAGGCCTTTGAGACAGCCTTATTTCTCTGTAGTACGTTGAACTTAACAAGCAATGAAATCAACATTTTATGTTAATAACAATAATAACAAATAATATTTCTGCATTTCAAACTCTCAAGGACATTTCCAAGACATAAAAATTGACACCTTTAATAATAACACAGCAAAAGTTAAAAATAAAACAATCGTACCGTGGGACTAGACCATACTAGATGATATAAAGTACAGTTAGGCCGAAGGGGTTCTTTTTTGGACAGTTTCATAGTTTTTGTAATTTTGCCTTACCAATTTTGAATTGAATAATTATTTTATTACTTTATTATTACTTTTGATTGGAAAACTAAATATTAAATATATTTATATAAAAGTTTTAAATATCAGTTTTTAATACTTGAATACTTGATGAAAGTCTTCTGCCCTGTATTTGCATCTCTTAACGGTAGAATTTGATACTGATACATCTACCTCCTGCTACATATCGCTGTTTGACCTGTTTTTTTAATAACCATGGAAATAATTCTCTCATCATTCACTTTAGTTGTCTTTTGTTGGGGTTCTGGCCATTTGGTGTTGCTGAGCTGACCAGTGTGTTCTTTTTTTCTAAATAATGTACCAGATTATTGATTTGGGCACTCTTAAAGTTTTTACTGCCTCTGTGAGAATTTCTTTTGTTTTTTTTAGTTTCTTCTCTAATGCTGGTCCCCTTGCATCATCTGTTTGGAACCGAGAGTTAGGGAATAGCAGGCCTCACATGACCTGGAGTGGGGTGGGGGCAAGCCATGTACAAAAATTGCTTTAATTCTTAAATAACTAAAACTATACTTTTGTTAATCCTGATCCTTTAGTTTAAAAATCCTCTGTGACGGCGTACAGTGGGAAAATTATGAAAACTGTGTCATAATTCAAAAATGTACAGACTTCTAAAGTTAGATTTTTAATGTTTTAGGTTTGTCAACAAAGCAGGCATATGGTTTGGAGAGTGCATCTAGAGTCTGGACAGCCTCCGTGCCGGTCGTGAAAGGTATGTGCCATATGAGTGTATATGTAGAAATAATGCATATAAGCATACAAATATGTTCAATATGCCAAAAAGCACATTAAAGCATTTAAAGCAGTGAAACAAATGTACCTGCTGGCTAAGTTTCGGAGTAATCTTTGCCCCAAAAGAGAAAACACTAAGATAATAAAATGTGTATTGAGCAAACAACATATTGTGTAGGTCACTTGTCATGGTTTCCCCTTTGATTTTGTATTTATTTTATTTAATTTTTTATTTTAAGCCTATGTATATGGTATGGATGTCATGAGATGCTGTGCAGCATGTAGGAGTTGGACCAAAACGCAAGACTCGAAACTAAATATATGAAAACAAAACCTAAAACTGGAAACTGAGAACAAGGAACTAGGAACAAAAACAAGAACCAGGACAAGGAGCTAGGGAGAAAGCTTGAAAACACAAGGAACAATGGACAGAGTGTGACAACAGAGAAAGACAAAAGACTGAGGGTAACAAGGGAATGAGAAACATTCCCTTGTTACCCTAACCCTAACTGAATACACTGAACAAAGAACTATCAAAACAAAACAGGAAACATGAGACACACACAATAAGACACAGAACAGAACAGAGGGCGCGAGAGACAAACATGGGTCATTCTATTTAAACATATTATGTCCAGGGTTAGGAACGATACACAACCCCCCCCGATGCTTTCATAGCAATACCATACAATGCACGAGGAAAAAACAACTAATTAAAACCTAAGGAGTTTTAAAGAAGAGAACAAATAGTCTTAATTCCTGTGACTGTATTTGATTGCTGTGTCCAAATATTAACTTGGGGTATTTCTATGAAGCAAGTTTAGTTTACCAGATCCTTATCAGGCGTCCCTTACCCGAACATCAGCAATGTGTTCACACAAAGGTGAAGTCAACTGAGGGTTTATCTGTAATTTTTGTGGCCTTTTCATCTTCGCTAATAATATTCTTGCTTTTTTAGTCAGGATTTCATTTTTGCTTTCTTTCACACCCTGAGATAATGTGCAAGCAACTTGCATATTAAACCTCTGCAGCGTAAACACATGGTTCAACACGTTTCTTTGTGCGTTCTCAAAGGAATCTCAACCCAGTCTTTCAGGGAGACTGGGAACATTGCTCAATCTCAGGACACCGGGCTACAAGCCAGCTCGGCAGTGACACACAACTCGCAGAGACAAACTGGATCTTCTGGCATTCACTCCCAGGGTGAGACAGAGCACACATACTGACCTCATAATACACAGATCAGAGAATGCTAACAACTTCCTTTTAAAATTTTCAGTCAGAAGGTGAATTAAAAATAGTCACAAAATAATAACAATTATGTTTTAATTTACTCATACAGAGAGCCAGCATATGAAAGAATCCACTCAGTCGACACACATCACTGTTCCCAAAGTTCCAGGTATTTATGATATGATGCCATAATAGGACAGTTTAAATGTTCAAGGGATAAGACATACCAACTGTCATCCATTCTTTGTTTCTTAGAGGAGGAGTGGACAAGGCTGCTGGAGCTCTCTCCTCTGTTCCAGCTGTTGAAGGGTGTGGAGCTGCAGCTAAAGGGTTGGGCCTCCAAGGCAGGGCTTCTTGCAGGAGAGCTAGCGAGTAAGTTGGAAAGATTTGAGTTTTTTGTTTCGATTACAGTCACCAACTGTATGCAGCAGCTCACATTAGGACACTTTTAGATAGCATAATCATTAACTGTAATTTATAGACATTCAAGCACTGAAGAGATGAAAGCTAATCTTTAACTGACCTGATTTTAATCAGAAAGGTAAACTCTATAAATGCAGTTTTTATGCATGTGTGCGTGGCTCAGGTGGTAGCTAGATATTTTTAGATGAATCAACCATCATGTTTGAAGAATAAGATGTGCAGATCATTTGGATCATTGCTGTGCATCTAGCTAGTGTGTCACATATTTTATCTAAAATGTTACAGATAATGTGACTCGGGTAGGTTGATATTAAACAGTTGATAAGATTTCATCAATGCCCACATGTGTTTTAGTTGCTGTTTAATGGAGCCCAGGTGGGAGAGATTTTCTCCATATGTTAGTGTGTTTGGCTTCTAGGACAACACCATTTAATTAAGAAACTCCCATCAGACCTCTTCTGCAGAAACGTTGTGACATCAAAATTGATATTGTTATAACTATAAAGAAACTCTAAACAATTTTATTATTCTATAACCTTTTATTTAAGATCATAAAACAAAGCTTGTTGTATTTACATCAAGGTTAGCTAGCTGTTAGCTAACAACAGCTGTGTTTCTGTGGAAAAACTTGGGTTGTTCTATCAAGTTGATAATCACCTTCATGTAACTGACAGATAACAGAAGTATATCATGGATATCAAACTCGGTTCACAGTGCAGCGCCTAGCTGAGCTTCTTTACTATGGTGCCAGTCAACAGATGGCATTGCATGATAACATCCTAAAGAGGATCTGAGACTTAGAGCTGCGAAGTACAGGAGTGCATTACAGGAGGACAGGCAAAGACAAAAGAAGATCACAGACTGTAGTACAATAAGTACATTTAGTGAATAATAACATACATTAGGTAAAATGGATCACAGGACTATACTAGAAGAAGGAAGTGTATTTGCTAATACCAGAAGGGACATGCGCATGGCGGTGCTTGACACACACATACCTACATAAAGTCAAGTGCAACCCAAAGTAACCATTGAGGTACAAATGGAGGTTACCACATAAGCACAGCTATGTGCGTTAGTACCAGCTTACAATACTTATTTCTGAAAAGGCAGTATCTCTATCCTAACCACTGTGACAAGCTGCTGATGTGTGTGTTATTGGTTAGGAGGAGGGGTGGTCGGTATGCGCATTTGTAAAAGACACTATAGTACTTATTTCTGAAAACAAATTATCATAAATACTACGTCAAGATCTGTTTGTGTATGTGGGCTTGGAAGAAATATAGCGTGAGAAAAGGCAAAGGGTGTGAACTCAAAGAGGCAGGTGTGAAAACATCTGCATACAAGAATAGGTAGCTGCAGCCCCCTCTGTACTGACAACAGGAAATGGCACTGCCACCAAGATCAGACAAGTGGATTTTAAAGAAAGGAGGACAGGAAATGCAAAAAGAGAGATGATGACGACATTACATCACCTATCGGGTTCTGTAAGGGCAACTATATGTTTCCAGCATTATGTTATAATAAATATGTTTTTAAGTTTCTAAGTTCATTACTTAAACAGTGTTTTGTGATTGATAATATTGTACTTTCTGCTCGCCTACATTTTTAAGTTTTTGTTACTGGCTGTGTTGCAATTTAGATTATTAATTTTGAATATAAATCAGATAATAAGTCTGTTAGAATCCTCTGGATTTAAACATGCATTTGATTCTAATATAATATAATATAATATAATATAATATAATATAATATAATATAATATAATATAATATAATTGGAAATAGGTAGTTCTACACAATGATCATTTTTATATTGTTTTGATGTTCGTTGTATATTCAAGGAATAAATAATATTTAAAACAGTAGCCTAATTAGTTATATCGGTGGACAGTTATATGAAAAAAGTAAAATTCATTCTTACACTCTGTTTTTGCTGTCATGTGTTTAAAAACCAGCTGCCATGGTTTAGGTTTTAAATGTTGTATCTGAAGAAACCACAACGTTTCAGTAGAAATGTTTGGCTATGATGCACAGCACTGTGTTTGATGAAAACCAAACACAGGTGGTGGGAGTATGATTCGTGCTCATATTGTGCTCAGAAGACTTGGGTTTCTTGCAGTCGCTAAGTCGACCATGAACTCTGTATACTATGTACTGTTGTTTTCGTTACTCATAAAAGATAAAGTATTACACATGAGCATTGCCAGACCCTACAATGTGAACTTCTGCAGGCCACGAATTAATTTCTCTGACCAAATGATTAGAAACAGACTTCATGAGGGTGCCCTGAGGGTCCTGTTGTCCCAGTGTTCACAGTCCTGCACCGTGGACCTTGACTGGCATTTCCAATACAATAGCTGAATTGGCAGGGCACCAAGAAAGACCCGGAGCATGAAGACAGACATGAGAGGCCGTGGAGAACGTTATGCTGCTTGTACCCCCACTTGCACCCTAATCTAAATCCAATACAACACCTCTGGGAGATTATGTTTCAGTTCGTGTGATGCTATCATGTTGCACCTTAGACTGCCCAGAGGCTTTGTAATGCCGTAGGCCAGATCTGGTAGGAAATAACCCAGGACACCTTATAAGGAGCATGCCCTCATGTTGTCAGCCATGCATACAAACACATGGGGGCCATCCAAACTTATGAGTAGCTTCAATGAAATTTCGACAAAATGGACTCACTTACTGCATCATTTTTCACTCTGACTTTTGTTGTATCAGAATCAGAATCTTTAGTGTTGTTATATCAAGAAAACACGGAACCATGAAACTGAGGTGCAATTCTCTCTTTGAGAAAAAAGAATAAAATTATTGACACTTTCGTCTTTCACAAAAACTGATTTTTCCATTCTGGAGCAAATTCAAGAGAGAAGGGCTGCAATTCTTATGCTGCATTGAGCTGCTACACTTCCACCCACACAATGGCAGCAGACAGCACATAACCACAGCAAGTGGAAGGGTGTTATAAGGAAGACACAGAGGACTGGAAGAGTGGGCTTTGACTGTAAGGCATAGAAAGTATTTTGAATCCTGATGGCAGCTTGATGGAGACAGCCACATGATGACAGACTCGGTTTCAAAAGAACCGATGTAACATTTTTTTGAATGATCCTTCTCCATGACCTCTTGTTTGTGTTTTGAGAGAGTAGCGTGGGGGGCAGAGTAGGCTCCTCATGTAGAGAGAATTACCGGCCTTCCACGTGTGCTTCCCCACTTAAAAAAAAAAAGTAAAATCTTTCACAATTCAAACTTTGACTCTGTTCACATCTGTCAGCATCAATCAGGACCAGCAAGCACCATCATGCTCCGAGGAAGGCAATCTCTTACATTAAGGCTGGAGAGAAACCCCATGTGCGCCTACATTTAACAACCAGCCTCCTCAACACCGTCCCTAATTTGCAGCTTCAGGCTGACCTGGGTAAACAGCTGAAGTTCCCACAGCACATTGAAAAAATATCCCTCCGACCAGACATGATCATTATTTCTGAGGCCTCAAAACATCTGATCATGCTGGAACTGGGAAGAGGGGATCGAGGAGGCCAACGAGAGGAAACACGCAAAATACCAGGAACTAGTGTAGGAGTACAGGGGAAGGAGCTGGAAGACTTTCTATGAGCCCATAGAAGTGGGTTGTAGGGGTTTTGCAGGGCGATCACTCTGCAAAGTCCTGTGCTGGCTGGATGTGTCTGGGGCAGCCAAGAAGAGGGCCATCCAGGCTGTGAGCAAAGCAGCAGAGAAAGCCACAAGGTGGCTGTGGTTTCAGAGGGCTGATCTGTGGGTAGCTAATGGTGCAAGTCGGGGCCTGATCACCGCCGACCTGGTCGCCTGGGCGAGGGTGTATCAAGTTGCGAGACCCGAAACACCTGATGACCCCAGGATACATGAGTGAAAATGCGTGACAGTGCATCCAGGAGGTGTTTTCTTGCATAGTGACTGTGTTGACATCTGTCGACTTTAATTCTCTTGATAAATATAAATAGGTGTCTACTGCTGTGAGCTGGTAAGCTTGTTAGAGTAGCCCAGAAATACAGCCAGTTTAACAGTTAAACTAACCGAGAGAATAAATTTGGACTGGGTATCATTAGGATGTCACTGGGGAACAGATGGAGTGTTTTGCTCTGCTGGCACAGCTTTTGGCCTCTTCTTCTGGCAGTAATAGTCCAAAGAAGACTGCATATTCTCCCCATGTGCATTCTCTCTGGGTACTCTGGCTTCCTCCCCAGCCCAAAGACATGCAGTTAGTGGGATTAGATACTATTATTATTATTGTTACAAAACTTAAAAAATAAAAATGACGGACAAACTGAAAACTCTTCATAGTAATCGTGAGAAAACTCGAAATGAGTCCACAAAACCACTGACCATTACACTCTAACCACAATACAGGAAGCTAGTTGAGAGCTCGCTTTTACGGTGGTACATTTTTCTGGCTGATAACTTATTAGAACAAATGCTAGTTATTTTATTTAAAAAAAAAAAATACAAAAGCCTAAGTGATGGATGTTCTTCCAACTGCCAAGTGTATTTTCATATCCTTCCGCACTCCCTTTTCATTAGCACTGCTACTGACCAACCTAAAGAATTCCCAAGGAAAATGCTTTGGTTAATGATAGCTTCCCTTTAAGTCTTAATAGCTCTTAATTTCTGAGTACTTTTAAAGATAGAAGTATACTTTTTCTGCTAAGACAATGTTAATTTTAATAACTGTACACTGAGCAGTAAGAGCAATCATGCATCGGCCTCAACTACACACATGCAAACTGTATTTTGCATTGCTGTTGAGAAAATACTGATACGCTCCACACACCGTTAACTGAATACATCATAGCAATACTATAAGATAAGGAAGCATTTACTGATTTTTCCGTTTAGGAACTTCCCTTCCATCCATTTCCTTTTTTTTTTTTGCTTGCTTGGGACTTTCCACAGCATTGTCCCACATTTTCACACTTGTACCAGTAGTTGATAAAGTAATTCTTATGTTATTAGAATAGTAAAATCCATCTGTAAACCAAGCACGAATGTTTATTCATTGAACAAACACTGATGTCATATACATTCTGGTTGATTTTTTTTCCATTGCTGAAACAACACACATTTTCGCACGACACAAAATGATACACGAAACTGCAGATGTGGTTTTTGGGGTTTAGCAGAAGATTCCAATAACTGACAAGTAACACCTATTGATGTCTTGTGCTAAAAATACAGTCTGCAGCACAATGTATGTACAGTGTTGAGCTTGAACCAAACCAAAAAAAAAAAAGGTATTCTAAATGAGATAAGACAGTTTAAACACATTAAATTATGTTTTAGGCATCAGTTCAGTCCTTGGAAGAAAATCTTTATTTTCTCTCTCAGTCTTCGTGTCTTTTCCCTCCCAGTCTGGTTTCTTGCAGAATGAGTATAGGGAAAGTACCAGCTTGTTCCTTCTTGTCTTCAAACTATAGTTACTAAAATTCTTGTGTTGTATTCAAAGAGAGGGAAAAATTCCTATTGGACCTGTCAGTTCTGACACCCACAGATTTTCAGGACTTCCAACATGGACTTTTACAAACATTACATAGACTAAACCTGGTTGCTGTCAAAGCTTCACTTATTATTTTTATACTACTAACAAAAAGACAAAACCATCACAGTCTACATTAAATTGTGGTGCGCCAAAGCTGTACCATCCATTGTCTGGCAATGGGCTTTTCTTCCCCTCTTTGATTGCCTTGTGAGCATCATACATCTCAGAAGTCTCAACCTTGCTGTTACCTCCTCTTGTCCTGTGTTTCAGCAGAGGAAAAACAAAACAAAACAAACAAACAAAGTAAAAAACCCGGAATTGGGTTCACAAGTCTGAATTCATTTAGGATTTTCTCTAATCAAGAAAGTATGGATCAAGGTTCAAATATATAGATAAACTCACTTAAAACTTTTAATAAGTGATGCTGAAGATTCTACAGTGTGTTTAACTTGACAAGTGTCACATTAGTGATCATGACTGACTTTAACTGTCAGTTATGAACAGTTATGAACAGTATTTAGACAAAAAAAATAACATGTACAAATATACAGTCTTATATTTTAGGGGTTATAATTTCATCTATTCATTTGAACTTACTTTGAGTTGTTCCTTCATCAAAGATTGACTACAAATGATGTGTTTTAAGCACCATACATATTAAACTCATTTCAAAATTATTCTGTTTTCTATTCAAGTATAATGTGATGACTTCAATAAATTAAAATTTGTTTGAATTAAAGTCTGATTGAAAGATCTCGATGGCTCAAAATTTCATTAGCATGTTTTACTGGCAAGTTGCATAAAATCCATGTACATCAGGCAAGATTATTTTGTTATTGTGACAATGTTCATTCAATGTAAAAAATAAATAAATAAATAAATAAATAAATAAATAAAAATAACCCAGAAGAAAGACCTGCTGAATCAGAGTTACATTTGAACAGTTTGATTAAATTATCTTCACACATAAAGGTATTTGAGATGTGTTCTTTGATGTGCATGCAGTCTGCATTCACAATATGACATATGCGGGAAATTTTGCACGTGTGGTTTTGTTGAGGTTAAGCGGAAGATTCCAAGGCCTGACAAACAAACAAACATACAGATGATCTGCTAACCACTGAATGTGCTTATCGAAATTCACAGATAGAACTAAATTAAACCTAACCAATAAAAAAAAAGTTTTCTAATTGACATCAAGAACATACAAAACAATATTTTGAGATAGCTTTCAATTTGGGGTTTGGGGTAATGAATTTCTTTTCCTTTCCCTTACCATGTGTCACTTGCAGAATGAATCTGGGGGTAAACACAACCTTGGTTGTTCTTGTTTTCTAACTAAATCCACTAAAATGCAATGTACTGTTTTTTGTGTGGTGCCTAGACAGAGGCAAAGGTTTTGTCGATGTCCTCGATGCTCAGTGGCAATGTGAAGGTGAGCTGATTCCTTTGGAGCTGTCAGTCCTGAAGCCCAGAGAGTTTCTTGTCTATCAGCATGGACTGTTCCTGATGCACACTCTGCATAAGCTAAAACTGGTTAGTGTCAAAGCTTCACTCTCACTCTGTTGCGTACTGTGAAACAACTAAAAGCTGTAGTCTTTGGCCCTTTGTTATGTGAAATCATGTCTATACCATTTGATATGTCAGGAAAATCACAACGGGATTTCCTTAAAAATCCCACAAATGTTTTCTTGTGGATGAAAGGATTAAAAAAATATTGGTTTAAGGTCAGGGTCACTGGGACCTCATAAAATGTGTGTTTTTGAATATAACTCAACTCAATTAACTAACTGGGTATTAAAAAGAGCATGATTTGAAGGTGTGCTGGGAAAATGCACCATCTTATCCTCATAATTTTTATCCTATCTATAATACAGGAGAAAAAGCTCAAGGCAGCAGACAGAAGCTGTATCCTACGTGGGCTAGACATTGTGATTTTCCTAATCAGTGGCTGTTGTCCAGAAATATCAACCTTGCTGTTTTGTTTTTTGTTTTGTTTTTTCATATCTTTTCCTTTCGCCTAAATATAGCTATTCATCTATTACATGTTCAGTTATTAATTCTATACTGGATATATTTGAATCCATGCATACATTTGTCTGAATTTCTTTTTTAATATTAGCATGGCTTGAACTTAAGCTGGAATGTTATAGGAAAATAAAATTGTTCTTTTTTAACAGACTCCAGTCATTTCAATCGAGATAGCATCTAGTCTCCCAAACAACACCTATTTCAACAATGTCTTCAGAAATTCCTTCTTTTATCAGGTAAACTTATTATATATATATATATATAGAATAGTAAAATCCATCTGTAAACCAAGCACGAATGTTTATTCATTGAACAAACACTGATGTCATATACATTCTGGTTGATTTTTTTTCCATTGCTGAAACAACACAC
>NW_024582376.1:1201875-1204256 GCF_018398535.1 Haplochromis burtoni
CTGTCCCACATTCAGTGATTTCAGTTCAGTTCAGTTCAGTTTTATTTATAAAATTTCAAATCACAACAGCAATCGCCTCGAAGCGCTTTGTGCTCTAAGGTAAAGACCTTACGTCATATATATATATATATATATATATATATACACACACACATATATATATATATTAAATGTTCCAATTAAATCTAGTTTAGAGTGTAAATCTCTGGTGTATGTTGACAGGAAGCCGCAGAAACTCTCTTTGTCCGTCGCCAGAGGTTGCTCTCAGTTGGAGGCTTCTCTCTCCTGCTACTCCATTGTCTGTCCCATATCAAAATTAAAGACATGAGCTCTGACTCCAGTTCTGCCTTCCAGAGACTTTTTTTCAAGGTGCAAACACACTAAGTGTGCATGAATTAAATTATTTTATTTTATTTTTGATATAAAATAGGCCTTTAATGAGCTTTGATTTCGCTTTAAAGCCAAACTTTACATTTCAGGTTACCTATTGTTTGATTCTAGGTTGGATGACTTTTGCTCTATGGCAGTGTTTGTTGTAATTAATTAAACTAATTTAATTTACTTCATGCCATGTCATAGGTACTCCAGGAATGTCTGGGTGAGCTCTTTCAGGCTAGACTGGGTGCCTCTTCATCTGAACAGGATGCCAGTTTGTGTGTTTGGTATCAGAACCAAGATGCTTCAACAAGGAACATGAATGAGACTCATGCTGCCTCACTGCTTCAGAGACTTCACAAACCAAGCAGAGGATTGCTCTCTGAAGATGTAAGTATATAATCTATCTGTCTGAGAGAGTGAGTGTATGAGTGAGTGAGTGAGGGACTTTGACTGTTTTTTTGTGTCTGATTTTGATTTATACAAACAGGAAATTGAGAAACTTCAGAGGAAGCACAGAGAAACATCTTTATTCTCTCATCTTGAAGAACTTCTGAGAGAGAAGAGTTCTGAAGCCACAGAAAAAGCTGAAGACCAGCCTGGTTGAACATAGTGCATGCGTTTCACATTTTCATGATAATGTTAAATATATAGGAAAATCTCAAATCTATTTAAGAAATAAATACAATAAAGGCTAAATTTACTATGTGTCTGACAAACTGTGCATTTATTATAATGCATTCTGAAGGAGTTGTACAAACAGAAAAACAAATCTCTGAAATAAGATTATAAACGGTAAATGCAATGAGACCAACAATAACAGTATCGACAATAAAACTTTAAAAAGTTCATATTGTGTTTTATTATGCCAAATTTATGGGGGGCTAAATATTTATTTTTTTCCTTCTCAGTTTTCTTTAAGAGATTACTTGAAAAAAAATCTAAGCAAATTAAGCAATAAAAAAAAAAAAAAAAAAAAATCAAGTTTATGCACATGAAAATCAAAACTTAATTGAGGCTTCTCATTTGACAACAACTTTTGGCTTGCACCATGAAAGCAAAGAATTGTTTTGCTTTTTACTGGTAACGTACACGCCACACATAAAGACGTCAGTCCATATCTAGTGGTGAACGTTGAAGAGCGAAAGCAGAGGGCATAAAATGGCTGGAATTGCAGTGCGCCTTCTGGGAAATACCAGAAGCTTCACTTTTGTTCAGTAAATTTGATGGAGACATAAATGATGATAATAATTATTCCACAGATGAGTCCGGCGATGTTCAGCGTCTTGGCTGTTTTTGATGCATCTTCAGCTCTGTCGATGTCTCCGCGTCCATTTGCCGACTCTACCTTTGAAAGACAGAAATCAAAACGATTCAATTTAATTTCAGTTTTCTAGAAGAGAGTTTACTTGAAGTAAAAAAATAAAAGTAAAATTTCTGCTGCTGAGCAATTCAGTTTTACTTTTGGGACACAACTAAAGTAACAGTTGTTTAATCCCAGCAAACCAGACTTTTCTTTTTTAATCGATGCCCCAGTAATATTTTTTTTTAAATAAAATGTAAATTTTTTTCCCGTCCACTTTCAATATCTTTTTATCAGAAAATATATTATGCTGCAGAATACTAAAAATTGGTTTGAATGTGTGCAGGAGTACATATAAAAAAGTTTAGTGTTCAGTATATATTACCTACCTTGCTAGAATAGATAATAGCTGCAATCCCGAGAGGCAGACAACAGCAAAAAGTATTAAAGATGGACCATCCAAGATAGGATGAAGGAGGAGTTTGGCGTACTTCCATTGTATCCCTCTGTCAACTTCAAGTTGATGAGAACTATGATTCACTGGCAAATGTAAGTGGCTGGTGGGGGTTGTGACTCGCATCATTTTATCGGGGAAGGTGCAGG
Organism: Haplochromis burtoni; assembly: GCF_018398535.1. Classification (NCBI taxonomy): domain Eukaryota; kingdom Metazoa; phylum Chordata; class Actinopteri; order Cichliformes; family Cichlidae; genus Haplochromis; species Haplochromis burtoni. Next base: position 1,204,157 of record NW_024582376.1, read on the forward strand.
GTGTGGTTTGAGTGAATATTCAGTGTTGACGAATGAACTGTATTATCTTCATCATTGTGATATGAACATATCACAGTGAAGACAGCCCGAAGGATATTCC
>NW_024582376.1:1204630-1206256 GCF_018398535.1 Haplochromis burtoni
TCAATAAGATGGCACAGTTGCAACGAAAAACTCCCCTTTAACTGGCAGAAAGCTCCCGCAGAACGGGGGTCCTTCATGGGCCTCTGTCCCGCTGTACATCTCTGTCTATCTTGTGTGTGTGTGTGTGATTTGGTTTTCGGTCAGAAGCAGGACTCGGCCTGAGTTTCTTCTTAGATTGTTCAAAGAGCGCTGTCATGACAGAGCTGCCGAGGACCTGGTTGAAGTCACACCCAGATCTGTTTTGAGGAGTTTTAAATAAAATTCGGAAGTGACAGGAGCTCTAAACCTGACGGTGCAGCTCATAGGCTATTTATTCTCAGGTACAGGAAGCAAAAGGTGACAGATTTTTCTATTCATTTTTTTGATTCTGGGGGGTTAGGGTGGGGGTGGGGGTTAGGAATACATATACATACACATATACAAAAACTGATACAAACACCTGAGGACCCAGCCTTCGTGGTCTAAGTGGGCCCCCAAAAGCCAGGTAGGCCGGAAGTGAGCGACTGTGACGGTCTAGCCTTTAGAATTACGTCACGAGCTCTCTCGGTGGAGTGAAACTCTCCCGTCTGCTCCTTGTTATCTAAATATAACAGGACACTGGCGTAAATTCTCGACCTTCTTCTGTTCAATCAGCTTTCTGTTTGATGTTTATTCAGCTGTGTGAAAACTCCGGAGGAACCCTCTCAAGGGATTAATAAAGTTTTATTTAATCTAATAACTTTAATCTCAGCCAAACCAATTTACTCAGGAACAAATAAAACACTGAAAAAAGTCAAACATGAACAATTTTAGGTTATCTAAGTGACTTATATATCATGTTTAACATGAGGACAAACAGACTGAGGAGCGGGACTGGGGGGGCTGGGGAGAACACACATGGATGCACATGACAAACGGGGGACCTAAAATGAAACACAAGGAGGGGAACATAGGGACTGACAAGGGAGACGAGACATGGGGGGGAGATAAAGACATGACTGAAGACACAGACACAGACTCTCATAGGGGTTAAGTGGCAGGAAGGCTGATGGGGTAGCTTATTTGTGTAATCAGGTCTCTCCCGTTTTAGTGACACTGGGAGCTGGTGATGGGACAGGGGAGTCAGCTGGAAAGTCGGACAGAACGTTGGTGCCAAACCAAAAACACTGTACACTGTAAAATCTAATTAGTTCACAGAACTCAAAAAAACTATGCAAACTCATTGCCTCAAAAAATTGAGTAAAGTTTACTTAAGACTAAGTTAGGGCAACTTATTCATTTTCATTTTGAGTACACTGTACAACCTCATTAGTTCCCAGAACTCAAAAAAATCTATGCTAACTCGTTGCCTCAAAAAAACTAAGTAAAGCTTACTTAAGATGATTGTTAGGACAACTTATTCATTGCAAGTCTGCAGTATTAAGAATAACTTGATGTTTCTGACTGTACAATACTAATTGTTTACCCACTGATAAACATTTCAAGTTCAACTAAATTAAAAAGAACAATTGGTGGTAACCTGAATATGAATCATGATTAATAAATAATTAACAACACTTTTTGAAATGATGTTAAAATCAGCACAACTTTTATTTTCAAATGCAAAAAAAGTATGACAGCCAACATACTGGACACTGTTCTGCTGAA
>NW_024582376.1:1207340-1208648 GCF_018398535.1 Haplochromis burtoni
AAACACGATGACCAAACCCAAAGAACTAATACAAAATCAGAATAAACTAGAAAATGATAATAATAAACTTAAAGCGCTGGATCACTGACCCAGGACCATGACAGTTTGTGGGATATGATGTTTCAAGAAATGCAGACCAAACTGTCGTTGTTTGTTTACCTACACAGCGTGTTTTGTAGAATTTACAGCATAGTGCAGTCATATCTCAAGTCTAATAACAGAAGACAGGAAAAGATCAGTAAAGAAACAACTTCCCCAAACCAAAGTACAAATGAAACGATAAGTAAAACAGGTTGATTTAAAGTATGATTAAAGTTCAGCCTGATTAATATAAATGTCACTGACAGTTGCTAATATATTGAAAAACCAAAATCCTTACCACTCACTTGATGTCTTTCTGTCCAACAACTCCTTTTCTAGACTTGTAAGAGTTTGATGTAATGTGTGGAGTGCTGGTCCCGAGCCTCAAAAACAGTAAGAAGCAAGCAGAGGGAGAAAAACCATAAAAGTATTCAGAAGCTGTATTGGCTGTGCAACCATTATAACCTATGACACAAAAGGTCAATGTACACTTCATACAACCAAATTAGAATAGCACATATAGTATTAAAACACCATCTACTACTGTGTCTGAATGTGTGGTACACTGAAAAAAAGGCCATGTTGGATTTACTTAATTCAATAGTGGACACTGGTTGCACACAACTGTTTTGCTTTGGCAGAAACTTAAACAACTCAGTTAAATCAACACAACTTATTCATATTCAATAAACCTGTGCATTTTGTGTTGATAAAACATGATTGAAACATGTTTAGATGAAGTAAGGGGAGCTCTTGGAATATTTTAATCCTTCGCAATGTTGTCATTTTACTTCAACGCTATTCAATAACGTTTAGTCCAGTACTGTTTGGTCACTTAAATACTACATGTTGTCTTCATATAACATAACGTTCAACAAAGTTTAGAGTCTGGTTACCACAAAAATTAAATGGCTCTATTGAACAACTACCATCCTCCTATCTTTATCCGGGTTGCAGGGGGACATAACCCAGAAGTGATGGGGTAAGAGGCAGGGTACACCCTGGACAGCTCACCAGTCTGTCACATAGAGACAAACAAACAAACAACCTCACACTCACAGTGATTTTCTTGCAGTTTGAAATCTCATGCGATCTTGTGAATTTCACGAGTCCACAAACGAACCACTCTTACTAGATTGTATCAGGTCATCTCAACAAGAACAAATTAAGTTGTTGAATTTCATACAGATCCTACATGATTTAATTACGTTCAAGATAGAAACATGA
>NW_024582376.1:1209485-1265450 GCF_018398535.1 Haplochromis burtoni
CTGCGGTGACACCCTCACGACGGTCGTGAGGATTTCAAACAGGTTTTAAATCCTCCAGACCAAGCGATGGATGATCGGGAGCTGGTCGTGAGGTGTTAATCGCTTCTCGTTACCCCACGTATACTACACGATGCACGACGCACGATGAACGCCAAATTCGGGCCGATCACCAAAACTGTCGTACGACTCAAAAATCTGCTCAAAATGGGCCAAAAATCGCACAGTGTAAGCCCAGCATTAAATACACGCAAGATGCTTACATAAATCCAAGAGATGGCCAATCCCTTTTTTCCAGTGTATTGACACTGTCAGTTTAGGCCTAAAGCGATATGTGTGTGTGTGTGTGTGGTTTTTTTACTATACATTTTGCTAGATAGGCTGAGACACTGGGTGGCTGTATCTGGGTCTGCTTTGGATTAGTTCACATCTCTAAATACATAGGTCCTTTTCGACTTCTCTTACCTATGGTAAATAGACTGGTTCTTATGTAGCGCTTTTCTACTCTATGTAAGCACTCATACATACTATATATACTAATTCATTCACTCAATCACACAAGCACTCTTTCCTAAGCTGTTTTGGTGCGTTCACACCGAACGCGATAGACACGACCAGAGCGTCAGGTTTACGTGTAAAGTCAATGGAGGAGGGCGATGAAGTGCGTCTGGGGGTCCCGCGAAAATTCAGAAGCAGATTTGCGTCGCGAAAACGCGAGCAAGTAGCGCGACTGACGCGTTTGAAGTGCGAATAAAATACTAACGGCAGTTTGTGTGGTGCATTTTGTACATTCGTGAGTATCACCTATACCGCTCGAGTTGGAAAAATCTGAACTCCAGCTTCAAGTCGCGTCACGACAACCAATCAGGAGCCTGGTGACGTGATGCTCTGACCTAGTTCAAAGGGGCAGGTCCAGCCTTCTCTTCCACTTCAAGCTGGGTTCTTTTTATTCCTGTCTCTCTGTAAATAATTATATTTTATATATTTATGTTTAATGTTTTTCAGTTTGAGAATTGTAATATTATTTCAAATACATTTTTGAAATGACTAATGTCTCAATTCTGCTGCACAGCAAATATTGGCACACAACGTGACACGTAGATTTTATTTCATATTATACTAATGAAAAAATATACTACTATATAGGAACATAGTGAAGACCAATTATTTAATTATTACACCAAACACGATAGACACGTTCGGTGTTAGTGCATTGATGAATGCGCGAATGTAATGTAATGGGTTAGTTTCTTGCCCAAGGATATTTGGCACGTAGACTAGTGGGAAGCCAGGAATCGAACCACCAACCTTCCGATCAGTATGACCTGCTCCACCTGCCTGGGCTACAGCCAGGTGTGCCACAGGGTTCTGTTTGGAATCTTTATTGTTTTTTTTGTAATTACTTCCTCTTCAGCACCTTCTGAGCACTCTTAAGGACATTTCTTATCACTACTATACAGATGATATTCAGTTGTATATCTCCTTTAAGCCCCAAGGTGTTTCGAAACTACAGAATTTTGCATAGGCGCATAGACTCCATTAGAGGTTGAATGTTCTTCAACTTAATGAGGAGAAAACCAAAGTAATTTATGTCATAAGAATGAGCAGACTCAAGTGCAGGACTCTGTTGATGTTGCAACAATGATCGTTTATTTACACAATCACAAAGTGCGACCGGAAAAGGGGCTTCAGGAAATCCAGAGGGAAAACCACACTCTTCTTCGGTCACACACACCACGCTCCAGTTCGGTCACACACATGACACTGAGCAAAAACACTCATGCTTATAGGTCACTCCAAGGGTGGAAATTGGGACGGGCCAGGATGATCCATGTACATGAAAGCAAAATTAGAAGCCAGGAAAAACGCTAGGAATGAGAATACACAGGAAAGAGCCAAGGCTACGCTGACTGTCGCACAACGATCCAGTGATGAGAAACACTGAGCTGTCACCTTAAGTAGTAAATGGTGTCAGGACAATGAGCAGCAGGTGCGTGATTGTTTGCAGGTGAGAACCCACAATGAGTTCCGCACTGGCGAGAGAGAGAGAGAGAGAGAGAGAAAAAGAACAACACTGCGATCTTAGATGAGATCACTCGCTGGGGAGACAGGGGGAACCATGACAATTTCCTCTTCAGCTTATAGGTTATTTGCTTTAAGGCATGCATTTGAGAGTTGTACCAGGGAGCCAAGAACTTTTGGTTTGAGGCTTGGCTTGAGCCACAGCATCCAGGGCAGTGTGCAGTGAAGATGTAACATTGTTAACAAGATAATCAACCTCAATAGAAGTAGATCTGTAGAAATGAGAGCTGTTCCATCCAAACTGAGATGCCATCACTCCTAACAAGACCAGGTTTTTCCCCAAAAGTTTCCCAATTATCTAAAAACCCCACACTGTTTTAATGGACATCAGCAATTTAAGGAAAACATGCGACTAAACATGCCACTCCCAGCCTGATTGGGGAGGGGACCAGAGTAAAGTACAGAGTCTGACATTGTTGTGCAAATTTACCCACCAATATGAATTTCATATTCATCATGGATTGGTGCTGACACAAATGATTATTTTACTAAGTCAACATTATCGTTGGCAAGCATTTTCAGGGTTCATTCAGTGTCCTACCAAGGCCCCTGGACAACAGTCCACATTCGTTTCAGGTGTCTCTAGCTCTAACTCTAGCTAACTGTGGCTACGCGGCCTTCACACCAACTACAGAGGGCTTGTTTTTCAGAATTTTCAAGGTCGCAGAGCCAGATCTTCAACTGATTGAGTAAAGACTGAGGAGTAGCTAAACCTTTGACACACTGAGCAGGAAAGTGTGGGAGGATCAGATGATGAAGTCATGCTGCTCGGCCAAAAAGAGAAAAGGCCTCACACTTTTTCTCTTTTTGTGCTGGTAATTTCTCACTCCTTCCTGTGGTTATAATAACATTGATTACTTTTCTATAAATGAGTCAAAAGCAGTGGTTCTGACAAGTTTGCAGCATTGTGTTTTTAACACTGGCAGGTACAGTAGATTGTCTAACCACGTGCTCACTTAGGTGTTAAAATTACATACAGTCTTTAGAGCCTGCCATCAGCAAACCCACAACACTTTCCAGATAAACACATGCACACAGTCTTTCACACCGTTGTTGTTTCTTTCTGTGTCTGCCACTTCCCACTATCTTTGTCTCTGTGTAACAAAAACTACTATCACCTTGTCTACCTTGCACCCTGTTGCTCTCCTCTGAAGGAGAGAGTGGTTTACATTAAGCAGCGACTTGGTGAGGATTTCTTTGTTTTTACTCTATCAGTCACTTTTCATACACAAAATAAAAGTTCGGGTGAGCAGGTGAGTTTTGGTAGTTGTGTTTTGCTATGCTGTGTGCACTAGGAAAAACTGGTATTTTAGAGAAAATCAATCTATTGTTATTTTCAAAGGTGATTTAAAAGGGGAATTTATTATTAAGATAAAGAAAAATGGTTTCTGCAGCAACATTTGTCGATCGTCTGTGGATTAATCAAATTTTGGTAAATCAATTTTGTTGATTCAGTATCTGCTCTTCCTGCGGGGTGTGGCTATAATCATCTCTTATTTGGTTTAGTAGAGATTAGTGAAGTAAATCATCATGAAGAAAAGTTTCCTCCTTTTCTTGGCAAAGAAAGAAGGTGATAGTGAATTTTTCTCTCTTAAGGTTAGGTTAGTAAATGTCTTCATTAAAGCAATGTAGTGAATTATGAATATAATGTTGTGCAAATGTGAGGTTATCAATCCTTACCCTCATAGGAGACCTTATTTGTGTTGTACAGAACTGTTTTGTTGGTGTGTATATGAAGTTTGTCATGTCAGAATGTTATATTGTATATTAGTCTGTCTTACAATGCATTGTCAAAATGTAAATATGTGCTACCCCAGGAATAGTAGCTGCTGCACTGCTGCAGTCAATAAACTAAACTAAACTAATTAGAGTCTTTATGTCATTTTAATAATGTGAAAGTGAGTCGCTGATCATAAAACATATCATAACTGTCATATTAGGTTCAGATCACTCATTACAAAATAAAACAAAGCAAAAATCATTTAATTAGTTTTATATAACCTACAACACAGAATACATAAATCCAGAGACATATTTCATTTAACAACTCATACATATTTTTGGCATGTACCATGTTGAGGTCAAGGCATTCTTTTGTTATTTGTATTGACAACCAATTAAAGCAATACACAGAGGTGAACAAGCATGTAAAGGTATTACTTTGTATTTAGAGATGGATACTGAAGAGAGGACGCAGACAGTAAAATTGCGGCATGTCTTCTTCCCAAAGCAAGGACCTTCAATGTTGTTTTTTTAATTCCTGAATTTCTTGGACTTTGTAAATAACAAAGATGGTGATGCAAATGCTTCCCAGGATGACTGAAGCGATGTTCAAGGCCATGGCAGTTCGTGATGCATCCTCAGCTAGAGCTATTTCTCCCTGTTCGTTTGCAGCCTTCACCTTTAAAGTTTTTAATAATCAAAGCTCAGTTTCATTTTACATGCAATTAAAGATGTGAGAAGAAGAGTGTATGAAAATCATCAGTGAAATGTTTGCTATAAGCAATTCAAGTTTTTCAATTTCACTTGTAGGACATGATTAAAGTGTAACATACAGTAGACCTGTTTAGAACTTCTTATTATCTACTCAGAAAACATTAATTGAATACTCATGAATCTGACTGGATTCCTTAGAATTTGCTGTATATTTTAATGATTTTACATTGACAGTTTAATCTAAATAAAAATCATCTTTGTAAAACACAAAATGTGTTTTTAAGCTATGCATCAGAATAAAGAGAATCAATGAGAAAAACAAGTTCAGCAAATGTTACCTTCTTAGAGTAACGAATGGCAAAAGCCCCAAGAGGCAGACAGCAACAAAGAGCACTGAAGTAAGACCATCCAAGATAGGATGGAGGAGGAGCACGAGTTTGGCCAATTTCCATTTGGTCCTCTTTGCCAACTTGTAGTAGATGAGAATTATGAATTATTGGCAAGTGTCTGGATCGAGTGGCTGGTGGGAGTTATGACTCACATCGTTTTATTGTGTCGGGGTGTGGTTTAACTGCTTACATAGAGCTGACCTCTTTGTGATATGAATGTAGGTCAACACATTTTTAAAGAATTTCCAAAAATGAGGTAAATAAGAAGAACAATTGTATTTACAAACAATATGTACACATTTCACCAGATCATCAGACTGAGCCCTGGAACATTGTATGTTATTTTGTTATTTTTTTTAAATTTATTTCATTAATTTAAAATGTTTTTTAAAGATATGACAACCTGATCTGAGATATCAAAAACAGGGTTTCAAAGTGTTTTACATCAAAACATGGTGTATAAAAATCTATCATATCCCAAAGAAGCAAGAGAAACTGTAGTGCAGGAATAATTACAGTGGAACCGAGTAGCTGGGAATAAAATAACCTAAAAACTCACAAATAAGTCTTTCAAAATGATATAAAGGGAAAATTTACTAGATTGTGGTTTAACATGCTGCATTCAGAACCATCAGCGTTGGGCTTTTTGAACTCTGAATTCATTTACTAAGGTCCCTTTAATCTATTTATCTTACACTAATTTGTGCTTCGGGAGCTAAAGGAAGATTTTGATCTCTATTTCTCTAATTTTCTTTTTGGTTTTTATCGACTTCAGTTCTTTCAACCTAAATAAAAGTTTTGTTTTTCTAATTTTTGACTGAAAATCCTGCATATAGGAATTTCTGTCAAAAACATGATTATTTTTTAATTCAGTTCAATTTTGAAAAACTCTCTTTTAAAAGAAAGAAAGAAAGCTCTGGCAGAATGAGGAAAGCCATCTGCCATAACCCGTTGCTCTCACATTGGGAACGTTACTCTCACCACTCTTAAAGCAGTTCTCAAAACAGTTAAGGAATTTGTCACTCAAACAGTTGAACAACAAAACCCTTTTCACTTGTCAATACATGCAAAGTCAGTAAATCACTTCAGCTGTCCCCAGTGAATAAAATAATTTCACCAGTGTTTTAAGACTTAGACACTAAAAGATTTGAAACTTTTTTTACACAACTTCTTAAACTTCACCTTCAATAAACTGGTGGCCCTGACAAGTTTGCATCAGTGTGTTTCCTTTGCAGCCAAGTAGATCGTCTAACCACGAGTTCACTCAAGTGTCACAGTTTTTCTTCATTCCTTTGATGCAGTTCTCACATCAGGAATGCATTTCCCCACCCACACTGCCTTTCTCATTGTGTTTGTACACTTGCTTCACTCCTAACCAGAGCTCTCACTTGTCTCACACTTGTTCATATTGTCCAGTGTTCGATTTATGTTTTCAGATGGAGCAATTCAAACTTTTTTCAGATTAACATAGTTGTGACATCTTTATAATATATACATAATACATAATATATCGTAAATTTTTAATTTGTTGGATTAATAGAGGCTGTCTTATCTCACCTCATGTCATCTCATCTTCTCATCTCATCTCGCCCGTTTTCATTTTGTCTCGTCTTATCTTATCTTATCAGCTCCTGCTGGGATGCTGCAGTGTTTTGTTGTGGCTACATTTTCTTTATGGGTTTAGTATGAATCAGTGAAGCTTGTCATGAAATATATTTTTGTCAAATAAAGAAATAAATAAATGATAGTGAGAGGTGAAGTAAATGTTTTCAGTAATTTAATGTGATGTGAGTTGTGATGTATATCTTAAGAGTAGGTCATGTTCTAGTGAGGACTCTGGTAACTCCTGGTGGCCTAGCTGCCCCTGGGTGGTCTGGGGCCTCTGATGCGCCGGCGGAGATGGGAGTCTCTTCAACTGGCGGTTAGTTTGTCACATCCTTGCAGGAGGCCTCTGCTCCACAGGAGTCTGCCCTGCAGGTAGGGGAGGAGAGGAGAGGTGGAGAATGAACTCAACCTGTCTTATGTAGAATGGTGAATGATTGGATGATAGGGTGGGTGTAGTTTCCTCTGCGGTGGGGTTGGGTGGGTCACGCCTGGCTTGGCGGTGCTGCTGCTGTTGGCCCCGGTCTGGATGGGCCTTGGTGGGGGTGCCTATTGGGGTCAGCGGGTGAGTTCCCCCTCTAGGGGCAAGGGTACCAAGACCTGGGGTATAGAGTACGCTTGGGGAGTGTGATTGTGTGTACAGTGTCTATTTATGTCTGTCTCCACGTTGAGTGAGTGCTGAGTATTTGCATATGAGAGCATGAGGGTGGGAATGGATGTTTGTATCTGTGTGTGCCTGTATGTCATGTCTGTGTCTATATGTCAGGTCGGGTATCAGACGCCACCTCTCATCTCCCCCACCACTCTCCCTGCCAGTGGCAGACGCCCTCAGACATCGGTGCATTGGTGGTTCTTTGTGTCCGGGGGCGTCCAGGTACACACCGGCTCACTCCTGGTGGCTGCTTGTCGGGGCCTGGAGCCTGGGGCTCGCTCGGGCCACTTCGGAGGTGGGGTGCCCCCGGCCTCTCGGCCTGGGGCTCGGTCACTCAGGCACAGCTGGCTGCTGGCGGAGCTCACGGGCGCGTCACTGCAACTCCCCCTGGCTTCTGCTCCGCGGCTGCTGAGTGAGCCCTCATCTGGGACTCTCCTCAGCTCTTACTGGGACAGTGGCGGCTGCCCCTCTGTTGGTCTTCCTTGGTCTCTTGTGTTCTGGGGGCCTCTGGATGTCTGGAGTTTTGATCTCCTCCATACCTGCTTCATGCCCTGGAGGACGGGGCTGTCTCTAGCAGATCATTACATGAAGGAACCTTTTAAAAACAAGCGCGCTCATGCTCACAGGTGTACACACGGGTGCTCACACACACAAACTACACCCTTTTTGGCTCCTACCTCAAAGCACACTGTGCGCTGTCGATCTTACGTGCTGCACAATAATGTTTAATATTTAGTATTTACTGTTATATTCCCATAGATCATCGTGATGTTGTTTATTATATTGCTCTTTTTTTTCTGCTTGTTTTCTCTTTTTTTCTTTCTCAACAGGTGATCCAGGTGATTGATATGTGTATTTTTTGTCTGCTTATTTTGTTGTTTTTTGCCCTTTATCACCGTCCCTCTTCCGCTTTCTTTCCCTTTTCTTTCTTTCCCCAGTCAAGTCTGTCCCGTGTGTAGCAAGTGAAAATAAAATAAAATAAACAATAAAAGCAAAGGTGAATCAAATAGACCAATACGGCAAGGCTGGGATGGTCCATTTGGTAAAGTAAATCTGTTGGGCATCTTTCTTTGCCTTTAGACAATAATTCTGATGGCAAAAGAACCAAACGGGACATGTGGGGGAAAAAAAAAATAGAACAGCATGCAGCATCACGACATATGAGCGGGTGGAGTGAGGTATGGGGTCTTCAGGGCAGGGGGGGCTGGGATGAGTTGGCAGTCTGGTTGGGGTCTGTGACGCTGGGCTTCCCTGTGACTGCTGGGCTGGGGGTCGTCTGCTTGCCCCCACCACAGGGAAAAAGGTAACATCTCTCGGGTCTGGGGGTCGATTGCCCCCCTGGGGGTGGTGATACCTGGACTTGGGAGTATAGAGTATGTCTGTGGAGTGTGAATGGGTGTATAGTGTTCATTTCTGTTTGTCTCTTCGTTGGGCAAGTGCTGAGTATTTGTTTTTTTGTGAATGAGGGTGGGAACACATGGTTGTGTCTGTGTGTGCCAGTTTGTCTATGTGTCAGGTCAAGTCCCCACCTCTGCCTCTTTGGGAACATCTTACCTCTCCGGTGGTCCTGCTTGGGTTTTTGGCACTCTGAGGAGCCTATGGAAGTACGGGCTCGGGTCTCCTCTGCCCCTGCTTCATGCTATGGGGGGGAGGGCTATGGCTCACCACACCCTCTAGCAGATCGTTACATGGAGAAGCCTTTTGAACTCAAGCGCGCTCATGCACACAGGTGTGCACATGGGTGCTCACATACACAAAAAAATTGTGTTATGCTGATTTATTTGTAAGCCATCTATGCCTGACCAATATAATATAATACAATACAATATATAATAAATCATTTATATATAAATATACTAAATTAATATACATAAATATTAATAATATATATAATATAAATAATAATTAATATAATATAATATAATATAATATTACAGTCCTGCTCTATTTCACAGCTGGGTTGCTATCCCTGATGTAATCTATGGGCATGCCAGGTCTGTGCTGCTAGTTAAATCAAAAAATGAATACATTTAAAAACCTTGTACTGATAGTGTTTGGAGGCAAATCTTGACATAGGGTTAGATTTGAGGTAGGGGACAGGACCACATGAATGAGCATGTATGCATGGATTCAAAGGTGTGGCTCCTATACTGTAAGCCAATAGAATGAGCAGAATGAGATGTTAAATCCTATACTGCCACATGATGGCAGAAATGGTTACAGAACACAGGTCATATCTAATTTCTACATATTGGTTGTAGCACAGTGCTTATTTCTTAAGGTTTCAGAGGAATAACCAAACAAGTTGGGCTCTGATTTCTTCCCTGATGGAGATTTCTATGAATAATATCTATTTCACACTATAATTACTGCTTAAGTTCTATCTTTTGATTCGGTAGAAGTATTTAGTGTGTTTAATCTCTACAGTTAAGCACTTGTTGCATGGTCCATCCCACTCTTTCTGTCTTAACCTTCAAAGCTCAATGAAATTTCAACATTTAAAATGCTTTCTATAGGCTGTAAATGATTTTATAAGCCTGTTCTTATCTGTTATTATTCTATGTTATAAAGGCTATATATCCTTTAAGTCAGGGATGTGAAATGTACTTTACATCAAGGGCCTCATACAACAAGTGGGTTCACTTTGATTGTAAGTGGTCCTGACTAGTAAAAATAGCTTTTTTGTCAAAGTATAGTTTAACTGCACATTTAATCCTTGAGCTATCTCAATATAAGAACAAGTTGGAGGATTTCAACATAGCTGAACATGTTGCAATATACTGCTGCAGCTACAGAAAGGAATCTGTCACCTTTAGGCTAAAGTTGCAAGAAATAAATATGTAAAATTACAGCAAAAGTTGTGGAAGCTCATTGCCCAGACTGTCCTCTGGAATATTTAAATTTCTGTATTTTCATTTATAATAATTTACTGCAGGATGGGTCACATGTAAAACATAATTTTAACTTCATTTGATGTTTCAAATTATTGTTCCTATTTTTCCAAAGTATTGTATTTATTTACACCACATAAAAATATAGAATATATTTCAAGTAAGCACCACGACCTTGATTGCTTCTTGAGTCTGTTTATGACCATACAGACGGTAAGTTGAAAAACTTCAGTGGACCCAGGGAAATGCTTCTGTTTTCTCATCTTGAAGGAATTTTGGGAAAAGAGAATTCTCTGAAGGTGAAGACAAGACTGAATAAACATATGGTACATCTTTTATGCATCTATATTGATGTTTAATATAGATGTTTTATATTTATATTATATTTACAGAAGGTTATAAAATCCAAGTCAGTGTAAGAAACGGAAAAAAAGAAAAACAGAGGCAAAATTTACCACATGGCCACCAGGTGCCAAAGCAAAGGAGGTGTCAAGTATCATAAACCCAATAATACAATATAGCTGATAGATGTTTTACAAACAGAAATGTTTAAAATAAGCCACAGACAATTTTCACTATCAAATTAAAAGAAGTACTTTAATTATAACACACACCCTTTGTTACAATTTTTATATATTTTCTTCTTTCATCACGGCCCATGCCAACATAACTGTAAATAAGACAAATAAAAACAATATTTTTTACAATAATATGCCTTTGTTTTCTTCCTTTTAGTAAATGGCACACTCGTGCAGTACTCTGATGCTGACATGCACTCATTGTTCTTCCTATAATTTTCATATCATTTTTTTTTTTTTTAATTTTAAATGGAAAAAGCCAATTAAACATAGTCTGCAAACACATGCGAACAAGGACCTGCAGACATATATTCCTAATTAATGATCCATGTAGAGGAGGTGTAGCACATAATTATAAAAACTTTTTTGATTTTTACTCTTTATTTTCTGGCAAAATTTGGCCTTCTCTATCTTACATAAATGTAGCTGTAATCCAGACGATGATGATGATTATTCCAAAGACTGTTCCGATGATGTTCAGGGTCTTGGCCGTCCTTGATGCTTCCTCAGCAATAGCTGATTCTCCCAGAGTGTTTGCATTTTGTGCCTTTAAGAAAAAAAAAAATCATTTTTTTCTTTTACATTTAACTTGCTTAGAGAAAATATGTGTATATGTGTGATGGAAAAAATGATGCGTCAATGAAATCTAACTGGCTACCTTATAATAAGCACAAATCATTACAAATCAGCCTGGAGTTGCAAATCATGCTTTTTATTTGTTTTTGTTTCTAATGTCTCTGTAAAGCACTTTGAATCACCTTGTTGTTGAATTGTGCTATACAAATAAACTTGCCTTGCCTTGGAGAAAACCTAAAAATAAAAATTCAAATATATTACTTTAAATTTTACTTTTAAGTGATTTATCTGGTTATTAAAAAAAAACAAAACAGCAATGATGTTCCAAAAAAACTGAAAGGCTTTGGATGATTGTTGCTCTGATCTTTCAGTGTGTCTCTGAAAGCAGGTACAGAAGAGCAAAAGTTTGAGCAGGAGAAAAAAAATCTTGATTCTCAGGGAATGTTTCCTACCTTGCAGGAAAAGATAATAGCAGGAATCCCAAGTGGCAGACAGCAGCATAAAGTGTTAAAGATGGACCAACCAAGATAGGATGGAGCAACAGCGTGGGTCGCGCCTTCTTCCATTGTGTCAATCTCTTGTACTTTATGGTTTATTGGTCAGTGTCTGGATCCAGTGGGTGGTGGGTGTTGTGACCCAAAACCTTTTATACTTCAGGGGTGTGGTTTTGGAGTTTAATAGCTAACAGCTGCATGTATGTGTGGAACAGAGAAGGGGAAAACCCGCTCCATGCACTTCTATAGGACTGAAAATCAAGAAAGACTCAAATGAAGCCAAGAAACTTCCCACTGTAAAGAGCCTCATCCCTGGTTGAGTAATTAATTAATTACATTGTGTAAATGTAATTAATTAATTACAACAATTTTATTCTGTAGCTCACATTGATTTATGAAACCCAACACAATGTGTCATTGGTTAAATTGTTTTACTTTTGGTTTTCTATCTAATCAGAACATTGCAACAGAAATTTTTTTTTTTTGTTTGTTTTTACTTCTGAGACTTAACTCATTGTATAATTAACAGGATTAAGGAAAAATAAGTTTTGGTAGATAATTAAATCTGCCTCCTTCTTTGAAGTAGCTTTTTTATGAGATGGCACGTTCAAAAGTTAAATTTGTACCAAATCGTTGTAACTGTGCTGAGCATGATTACAAGATGCAATTACTATCACGGTTTGATGCTGTGGAGGGCAGGATGAGGACCAAAACGCAGGAGTCACGGACACAGAAGGGTGAACTTAGAGAAGCTCTATTGCACTGTGCAGATGTTTAGAAAATAAACTCACGAAAAAATACACTAAACCAGAATGTGAGAGCTGAAACACTGGAAAAAAACACGAACAGTAGAAGGGAACTGGGTGTCACAGGTGGAAACACAGCTGGGACTTATCAGATATAATGAGACAGAGGGAAAGCAAAACTCAAAACACTGAACACATGACACAAGACTATCAAAGTAAAAGAGGAAACACAAGCAACATTGATTTTGGTTAAGACCACGAGGTTTTGGAGAGTACAGTGGCCAATGGCACACTTTGAATCTGTCAAAGTTTACAAATCTGTGCATACTGATAAAACAAGCATAATTCTGGTCATGCTCACTAGTGGTGGTCATTATCTATCAGACAGGGAAGCCGAGCTTAGGTCACTAGGGGTCCATGATAAAATTTGTGCTCAATAATAACATTTTAGTTGGACATGAGCAGATGGTCAAATCAATTTTGTTTTTGTTTTCATAGGCATCGTCACAAAACCTTTCCGTCACACCTCATATCTTCTTCTTCTTTCCGTTGTTCCTTTTAGGGTCAACAAAGTGATTTCACCCTTTTCCTAGATATCCCCCAGATATCCCCCTTTATCAGACCCATGACTGTCATATCCACACTCTGGCTTTTTCTTCTCTCCTGCTCCTTTTCAGTGTGCCTTCTTTCTTTCCTCTTTCTTTGTCTTTGGCCAGCAGTAGTTGTAGCCACCGTTTGTTCTGCCTTTAAACAGGGTAAATAGAAGAGATTGACACGCTACTCTCGCCTTTAGCTCACAAAACCAAATCACATTTTCTCTACATAGATAAACTCGGCCTTAGGACACCATTCCCAAACTAAATTATCCTTCTTTTCTTTTCTAACTGAGGAATATATTAACCGTATGAACCATAACATGAAGTAAATGTATTTTATTAACTCATGTAAGACTCAACCAGTGGATCAAAGCACAATGAACCCAGGCAACACCCATTTCTGCTCTTTACATTCTCACTGCATATTCCCTACAGCAACACAGTCAAAAAACAATGAAATTCTGTTATGTTATAAGAAACAGAATTAAATACCTCCGTAAGGAATCAGATTTCTTATCCATCACATTTGCACTTTAACTGTTGGCCAACAGCACTAGAAGTGGTTGTTGTTAACCTGAACCCCCACAAGCCTAGTATGGAAATCTCATTCTTTATGAGTCACACGTTTGATCTGGCCAAGATTTTTAAGCTGGATGCCCTTCCTGACCCAACGTTCTCTATTTTTCTTGCACTCAGAGTACACTAGCTTGTGGCCCACCTGTGGTCTGGTTTTAGATCAATCCATGAATGCAATACTGCTATAGCAATCCCTCCTGGAGTTTGTAGTGCAATTGAATTCTGTTATTCTGCATCAATTCAAAACTACAGGATAAGTGGAAGATGTGCCTGAATATTTATAAACAAACAAGATCAAATAGATGGATTAAAGCTTCATTTTGAAGCACGAACAATATGTATGCATGTAATAGATCTTTACAGATCAAGAAGAAGAAGACGTGGAATCTTGTGGAGAGTTAGTGCACAAGGAAAGATAAAGTGGAGCGTATTTAATGAATGACTGCTCTGTGCTGTCAGTATCTGTTGTCCACTGAGGCACGGAACTGTAGGAGCTAGATCCGGCCATACACAAGCCCCTGTCTGTAACTCACACAATATGCATTCTGTCCTGCTCCAGTGCATACACTCTACCATGGAAGTTCACAAACTATAGAAAATATTCTGACACGGAAATTCATAAGCAGTAGCTGGACACCAGATTAGACACGACAACTTTAGTCTGAAAACAACTATAATTTCTTAAAATTGCTTTTGTTTGATCAAATTAATTTTATGTGATTGGTTTCTGTGTCTCGCTGTGCTCTTAACCTTTGAAGCCTCTTTTCTGGAAATATTTTCAGCTTCCTAGTTTAAGACTTGTGTAGGATATTACACAGAACATTATACCAAAAAAATCTAATTCAATTCGAGACCGTAAGTGATATAATTGCAACTCTATCTTCGTTTTCTTTGTGCAGATGTGGACAATGAGCCTCACTGTGTGTGATGATTTGGATCTGTATTAAATGTCAAGCTGTGAACACAGACAGCCTGTGAGGAGGGAGGCAGCAAGCTTTCCTGTAGTACCATACTTCATGTGGAGTCTTCTTGTAATAGACAGTAAGAATTCCTATTTTGCACAAGCAGCTTGGTACAAAGCCTACCTTCCTGATTTCTTATTGTTTTGCATTTTTGTCTCTCGTGCATGTTTCAGATCACCAAACAAATGTTAATATTAAACAAAGATAACCCTAGGAAATAAAAAAAAATGCAGTTTTTTTTAAAATGATGATTTCATTTCTTATGGGGGAAAACATGTCCAAACCTCATCAAGATGTTTTTTTGTCAAATGTGAGATGAGCCTTTGACTCTTTCCGGTCAGCAGTGGTTTTCTTATCGGAACTATCCCATACATGCTAATTTATTCAATTTATTTCTTATTATTGAATTTTGAACTCTCAACTCAAGTGAGGAAATTCAGGAATGCAGTTTTTAGATGCTGTTCTGCTCTGGCTCTCACTGTGACTTGTTTAAAATCCTCATTTAAAAACTGTTCTTTCGTATTATTTGGGTTAAACTTTGTCTGATACTAAAATGTCTTTGACACATGTAA
The DNA here is from genome assembly GCF_018398535.1 of Haplochromis burtoni. Taxonomy (NCBI): domain Eukaryota; kingdom Metazoa; phylum Chordata; class Actinopteri; order Cichliformes; family Cichlidae; genus Haplochromis; species Haplochromis burtoni. Next base: position 1,224,635 of record NW_024582376.1, read on the forward strand.
GTGTGACATATATATGTAAAAAAAATTCAAGAAGGTGGGGCACTGTTTTTTTTTTAAACATTTTGTTATTCCTGACTATTTTCACTGGTTGAAGGATGAAACTTAAGAACGGATTTAGTCTCTTCATTAAGACTATTTTGAATATTCTGTAGTTAATTAAAGATGAAAAGAATGCAGTACATACAAAGGAATAATAAAAGACCCACAGCACTATAAATGGACAGCTAGACGGACAACATATTTGGATAGATGTGTTTTCAACCACAAGGAGGCAGTTTAGCTCCACTGTAGAGAAAAATGGACGACGGGGTTTCCTATTGCGATAATATACAAGGTCTCTGCAGAATTCACAGCCCTCTGTCGTTATATGTAATGTATGAGGGGCAATTTACAGCATAATATTTACTCCTTAAAGGAGTAATGGCACGAACTCATCACTAGTAGTACTACAGCAGCTGCTGGTATAATAAGAATAAATATTTTATTTTTCTTGTCATTGGAATAATAATAATAATAATTAATTAATTAAAAAGACTACTAATTTCTATGGTAGTGAGTGCTGCCTTCAGATACTTTCTCTAATCGGCGATTAAAGAAACATAAACATAATTATGTAACACAATGCACTTATTTCAGTGATAAAAAATATGTTAAATATCGCATTCATAACCATGACGGAACTAACTTACATTCACAATGAATCAGACACGTCTCAGTGCTATTTTGATTCAGTTTTGATTTAGTTAAGAATTACCCTTTTTTTTTCTTTAAAATTTGTCCCGCATTTATAACCCAGAGTAGTTAGCTAAAAGTAGTGTAGTTAAAAAGCCCTAGTTATTTACTTTCGCTGTTTGTTCCGGCTTCTTCTTGGCATTCTTATGACATAGCTTACTTGTGTAGTTTACGGGCGGGCCTGAAGGCATCACGTTGCTATGGTAACTCAACGCTGAAACCTGAGGGAGAAGTACATTCAGCGTCTAGCTGAGATAAAACGGAGCCACGTGTCTTAGAATCCAGCAAAAGCTGTCTAAAACGGACAAACACGCAATGGAGAAACTTGAAGACATCGAAAGTTTTCTGAAGAATGTTGATGAAATAAGTGAGTAATGGTAGAAGTATAGTTTACTAACGATATTAGCTAACACAAAGTTATTCTCTTGTACCCATTTTGCTAAGTTAATTAGCTGTAAACGCTAGAAAACTATTGTGTTCAATAAATATTGAGCTCAAAACGCAAATGTAGTGTATACTTCTGTGCTACTGGGAACTTTGTTGGTTTGAAGGTGTAGATTGTTGAGCTATTTCTTTACTTTTAGCCCTATTTCAAATGCCAAAGTAAAGCCTCTTGGAAAAGATCTCTCTATTTCTTTGAATTCTTTTCAGGTCAGCTTGTGGAGGACCTAAGGTCTTGTGATGCTGAAGCCCAACAAAAAGCAATGGAAAAAGCTGATTGCTACATCACTTCCTTGGCAGAGCCCTGCAGAACCAAAATCAACAAGATGACAGTCAACACAAACCCACTGCCACTCCCTCCTTCCATAGTAAATACATGCATGCAGTCAACAGCATGTGTCTTAGTCTACAACTCCTTGTATCTTTATCTGTCTCTCATCCACTCTCTGACCCTCAGGCAGGAACACTACAGACACTACAAACAGCTTCTTGTTGTGTTATCCACCTTGTTCTCTCTTGTTCTTTAAGAAAAAGAACACGGTGTACATTAAGCAGTGAGTAGGTTTTGACCTCTTTGCTACTGTTATTGTTTTTTAAATTGTTTTTTTCTTCTTTTACAGACTCCTCAGACTGAAACTCCAGGTGAGCCACAATGAAAATAAATGTCTCTGTGGTTGTCAGTTGCAGTGATTGAAAGCACACTGATACTGTGCCCAATAATGAAATATTTCAACCAAAGAAGCAAGAACTAGTATCCATTTTTCAAAGATAAATTAATAAAGAACATAAGTGATTTATTCCTCCCATGAACTACCATGCATTAGAGGATATGAATGACTCGAAATCAGTGATGTTCTTTCAGTTGATTTGTCTAGAGGCCCTTTAGTCAAGGAGCCTTGTTAACTGTTTAGCTCACCAAGGACTTGCATTACATCATCAGTTTTACTGCTTAAACATATGCAAATAGGAGTAATCTCTAGGCTAGTGTACAGTATTTTTATATACTGAGAAGCGCTGTGATGACATCCCACTGAACCCAGCACCCTGAATGTGATATTCCATTTAAAACAGCTTTTCAGCCGGCACTTCTTTTCAAGTCGCCCGGGGGTAAAACTCATTAACAGTTAAGCTTCAAATGTGTAAAAAAACTCACACCTCTGTGTGTGAATCTTCTAATATTGAAATTAACACACCATACACTGAATTCATGATGAGTAAGAAAAATAATCTTGTGCTCCGGGCTGAGAAAGCAAAACAGATTTTAAATTTCTCTGGCTCTTATTTATAGAGAATATCTAGCTTTGTGTGAACCCTCTTTGCATTATAAACACACACTCTGCACACTGTCTGGATCTGTGTAGTTACTAATAAAGACTTTCTAAAACGACTGCAGTTTAAAAATAACAGAGCTTCTCAGACAGCGTTGGTTTGATTTTGTTTATTTAAATGGTGTGCAAACTCTCTTCATACTGTGCTCATTAAAAATGGCATTTTTTTGGACTATTTCCTCCTTTGTAGTACTCATGCTTAAGATTATTTTTTAAATTTCTGTTTTGATCAGAGAATTTCATGAAGATTATGGAGATGGATGCAGAAGAAAGGAGAGTTCGGAAAGCTGCAAATGTGAAAAAGGCTATCGGTTTGTGAAACTTAGCTACCAAACCCTCAGAGGTCTAATTCGAACTCCAAGCAATCAAAATATATGTATTTTTATTGTTTGTGTGTCTTTGCAGTTTGCATTTCTCCAAAATACAGGATTAGGGTTATCACCTGTGATGAATCAGACTTCAGAGGGTTCACCTGTTGTAGATGAGCATTTCTCTATAGTCATTGCTCTGCTGAGCTGACAGTGTTTCCTTTTTAAATGTAACTGCTTGTATCCATCCCTGCAGCGTTCAAGGACAAAGGGAATGAAGCTTATGCTCAAGAAGACTATGAAACTGCTGTAAAGTATTACAGCGATGGTTTGGCTGAAATCAAAGATATGCAGCCGCTGTACACAAACAGAGCTCAAGTAAATATCTTCAATCTATGCTTTACAATGAAAACACAGACTTCCCTTTTTTCTCAAGGGGAAACAGAGCAGAGATGCTTTTGTGTGTTTATGTGGACACAGAGTGCATTAGGCATCTGTGAAACAGAACTTTAGAGATTTTAAATTTAGAATCTTTGTTACCATCTGCAGTGAAATTGTAAAATCATTATGTTCCCTTTCAAAATGTCCTGTCTAATGTTTACATCTGTGTAGGCCTATATTAAACTGGGAAAGTACAATGAGGCCGTCAGTGACTGTGAATGGGCCCTAAAGGTAAGGTCTGCCGCATGTGTTATACTGAAGTCTAGTGAGCTCACCAGCAGTTTAGAAATATTCTCTAAAGAAACTGGGATGTTTGAAAAACTGGTTTAATTTGGTAATATCCTCAGAATAATGTTTTCTTTATGCTTCTCCAGAATGTCAAAGACACAATTTTTGGGTGGGAGATGTGCTCTGTAAACTGTTCATGCAATTTTCTCCAGTGCAGTGTGTCTGAAAGTCAGGTTGAATATTTATTTCTTACTGTGCAAGTGTGCTGGAGTCATTAAACGACCATTATGTAGATGAAGAGGTTTATTAAGTAATCCCATGATTATTTCATTTCTGCCAGTGTAATGAGAGGTGCATAAAGGCTTATCTACACATGGGTAAAGCATATCTGGGATTGAAGAAATATAACGAGGTGAGTAAGAATACCTCTCATTACAGTTGTACGCCTGAAGTAGAAAGATAATAAGAATTCTCAAGAAATTATAAATATGTTTCTGATTAAGATAATGTGGACTCACAGTAATAATCTGTAAATCTAATTTCAAATTATTTCAATTTATTTATTCCAAAATAGGATTATATCTAACACAGATAACCAGTAAAGCAAGATTTATTGTATGAATCACATTAAAGTGCACCGTAGCTTTTTGCAAACTGTATACCAGCTCTGCTGAGTCTAGAATCTTCTGGAGTCTTTAGTACATGATTGAAACACATTATATAGAAAGTGATGCAGAACATTTTTCCTTTTTTAGGCAAGAGGCTGTTTTGAAAAGATAGAAGAAATTCAACCTGGGAAGGAAAAAATTGTGAAAGGTAAAGAACTATTTCCCATGGACTACGCTAGGAAAAGGTCCATTAATGAAAATCACCATCTTTGGTCATGTATCATCCAGAACTGTTTTAAGATGGGTACAGCACACATTTACGTTTTTCTTTGAAAAACATCCACAATATTTTGTTTTTTTTTATACTTTGCTTAATTATTCTGTGAAAAGAGTCATATGTTTTCCTAACAATATAAAGCCATCATACTCCTCAAAAACATGACAGTTAGAGGAAGAATGCATCCGTTCATTTTCTTCCACTTGTCAGGGTAGCACCCTGTGGCAGCTGGGAGTCTATCTCGGTCTATCACAGGGCTAACACATAGAGACAGACAACCATTCACACTCACATTCACACCTATGGCCAATTTAGAATCACCAGTTAACCTACTGTAACATGCATGCCTTTGGTCTGTGGGAGGAAGCCAGATTACCTGGAGAGAATTCACACAGAGGGAGAGAACATGCCAACTCTACACAGAAAGGCATCAGCTGGATTGTGGATTTGAATTCAGGACCTTCCTGCTGTGAGGTGACAGTACTTAAAACGGCCCCGCTGTGCCATCCTTGATTAAAAATAAAATAAAAAATACATTTAAGTGATGAAATATCCATCCACACGAAATATTAATCAGGTAATTAAAGGGTTAAGCAGTATTTTTTAGCATACAGGACTCTTTGTTCTCAGTCTGATGGTAAGATGGCAAAATGCTTACCAGGCCAAAAGAGTAGAGTTGTATGTAAAAGAATAGAAAGGGTTTAAAAACTTGTGATTTGAACTGTATGAGTCAGTATGAGTCCTTTCTCGGGGCCCAACTTTTACACACGTTATTGGAAGTCCCTGCCCCTAACGCATATGGTATGTGCACAATGACTGAGGCAGGAAGAGCAGCAGTGAGACATCCTCATGTCTTATCCTGTCAGTGACAAAAGATTAGACACTGGTTGGTTAGATCAGAAATAGTTTGAAAAGGAGGAGCTTGAGTGGAGGTGGGTTGCAGTGTGACTTCCTGAGGCAAATTGACTTTAGGCTAACTAAAGCAACTTAAGTAGTGGGACCTGTACCAGATTTGATGATCAGATTCATATAATGATACCAGCTGAGACCTAAGCTGATGTGACCTGGGATTATGTGGCCTGACCTGGTTTATCTGAACTAGCACTGTGCTGTATTTTGTTTTATTCCCAGATAGAACCTAACCTTCCTGCACTTTGTTACTTTAATGCATATGATGCATCAAGTTCAGTGTTTTTCACTGATTTTGCTATTTTCTTATTTGGGCTATTAGGTCATATGTGATGTACCAATACATTTCTTATACATTGGCAAGTGACCTCTTTCTATTTGAGTGAATATTAATAGCAGGTGGTGGGTGTGGTAGTCATGCCAGGTTGACAGATGCACCACAGGAGACTCTTCTCAGATAGGGGCAGCTGCACTTACTGCTATGGAATAACTTACTTTCTCTTCTTGCTTCTCCATTCTCTTTTGTTCTCCTTTGCAGAATACCTGACCCAGGTTGATTTGGGAAAGGAGAAAGAGACTCAGGAGATAAAGGCAAGGGAAGAGTTTGACAAGGGGAAGAGGAAGGCCACAACAGTGGTGGAGCTGTTGGAGAAGCTGTCAAAACCCGGTCAGATTGCCCTCTACTACTGCGGAGGATTGGAGATTTTGTCACAAGCACTTACTGACTGTGAGTGTTCAAACAATTGTGTTTCTCCTTTAATCACTGTTTTCAGTTTTTTCTTGGTAGACTGCGTCTCCGGTGCACCTATTTGTTGGTTTTATGACAAACAAACAAACAAACAAACAAACAAACAACAAAAAAAAAAAACGGATTTCAGGCTAGATTGGATAAGAAGACTTGAAACAGAAAAAGAGATTACAATAATATGCTCTAAAAGCTTGTGCTAATTACAAAAATGCTTTTTTAAGTTTTGCAGGATTGCTTCATGGTAGGTTAAATGCTTACCATCCATGAAGTCCTGCACCATTAGTCTTTGGTACCAGTGACAGTGGAGCAAGTGTGTAAATGGTGGCTGATGTCCATTAAGTATCAGCTTCGCAGACGTTAATGTAAAATGAAAGACGTGCCAGACATTGTTCCTTAGTTTATTTAATAATGATCAGTGCATTAATATCAATCCAGATTCCATGTTGGCCAAGGGCATGTGTCCAAATGCATTTTCACTTTTATTTTAAATCAAATATTTTCTTAAATGATTGAATTTCCAGCTATGTTTTGTGTTTTCTACCAGAGACATGTCTAATCAAGATATTGGTTAATTAAAAAAAGAATTCATTAATTTTAAGTACTGTATATTCCTTTTTCATCCTGCTTGTAGAGTGATGCAGTTTTGTTCTTGAATCTATAAATAAACAATGAATTGCTTCATTAAAAACACCGTTACAGTATGTTTAAAAATTAAGTATTTTTTTCGACATGCCTCGTAACGTTCTGTACTTTTAGATGTTGATGGTATAGAGATCAGAGGTTTGCTTTCTTTGAAAAACTACATCTACCTCAGTTGCTGCTGTGTTTGTGTTATTTGTGTTTATTTATTTTGTCAGGATGCTGGCTCAGTTAAAATCGAAGAGAATTAATCATAGCAGTGCTGAAATCCTCTATATATAGTCACGAAAAAGAAAGTTTTCAGGACCTCTGTGCAGTCCTGTAACTTGCAAGAAGCTTGATAGCTACATCCGAGAGCATTACTAGCATGTTAAATGTTAAATTTCATGACAGTAAAATTCGAAAAATTTTACTGTCTGGAAGGGTTACCACGAGAAAACCTCATCTCAATCAACGAAAGCAACATGCAAGCTATTGAATTATTGTTTTTTCACAGGACTGCCCAGTCTGCAGAGTCTTGTGAAAACGTTATTTTTCTTATAACTCTACATATAAAGCAACAGTACTTTTGTTAGAAACTGAAAAATGTTCCTGTTTATTGTCCCTCAACAGTGAAATGATATATCCACCTTTACATGTGAAACTGTTATTCAATAAATAATTTTCAGGCTTTTGTGCAGTGCCACTTCTGTGAAAATCTTTCATTTCTTCTTCACTGGTTCTTTTCAGAATTTCCTTATATAAAAATCCTGGAATTGCCACTCTGAAACTTTCTTTAGCATCTAGTACAGACAGAAGTTTTTTTTTTCCTTTTTGTTTTACTGTGCCTGGTGGAGCAGCTTTAGTGCAATATTTAACAAAGCATCCATGATAGAACTTGTCCATTTACTAAGCTCAGCAGCATTATTTCACTCTGTCCTGTCGGTCACTACTGAATGTTGGAACTTCTCCATTGACACACTAGATTTGTGACAGCCTGGCCCCGGGCACTCTCCATGGACATGGGCCTCAAAATGGCATGTTTATATACATTTCAGTGCAAGAAGTGAGCTGTTGAAAAGAAACATATCTAATTCCTTTTGCTTGGTGGTAGCACAGAGCTTGTTTCTCAAGGTTTTAGATAGGCAGGAACACACTCTTATGGGCCTGATTTCTTCTTGGGTGAAGTAGGGAATTGGGCGGCCAACCACTATTTCACCCCATGTTCCTGTTTGACAATGATACACTCAGGCTGAAAAATAACCGATATGTTTACCAAGTCCTCTGCAGTCTGAAAAGGGGCCACTGTGGACAGGGAGTAATTGAACTTCACTGGGTGATTCACCCTTCCTATTTGAGCTGGTGATATTTTTGTGAATGTTTTTGACCTGCCAAATAACTTTGAAAGTCCATGCTACTAATGTAACTCTTTTTAGTTATTGCCACAAGGCAAAAATGGCAGTTTTTTTTATTCAATAGCAGCACTGTAACAGTATAACTCGCCAAGGTCAGTGGCTCCATCTGAAGTTTGTTTTTTTGTCTACTTATACTTTAAACATGTGGCAATGACGTGGTAATGAACTGCATCGAGTGTTCTGCTACCTGCATTGTAAATTTTCAGGTATTTTGACTGCAGGGGCAAGGCTGATGAAACTAATAATGTTTAAAGTTCACCACTCAGCAAACCATAAGAAGGTAAAGCACATCAAAATGAAATGGTAACTCTCTCTACTTCTTCTTCTTTCTTTTTTTGTTAACTTGTATGACTGTTTGTAACATAGGATGTTATGTTGCCCTGGGTATTGTCTGCCAAATGGCAAACATCTCTTATCAAATTTCACTTTTTTCTTCATTAGAAGAATAAAAGTGTCATGTCAAATGATATAATGCCTGTCTTACAGTGCCATTCAACAGAAAAGGGCAAAACTTACATAACTTACGACTGAAAGGATCTCAGCAGGGCTGACATTACAAGCTTTTCCCCCTAAAAGTACTCCTTCACTGCTCTGCTTTACTTCGTCTTCTTTGGTATTAGATAATAAACTGTTTCTTACTTTGCCTTAGTCTCTTAACATGTTTTATGTATTTTTCATTCCTGCCCTTGACTGTAAATCAGCCAGTGAAAAAGGTGCGTCTGCAAAATCTCTAAGCTGCCTGATGATGTTCCACTGCTTTTCGTCTTCTTACACCATATATTGTTCTCTTCAAACAGGTACAGGGCAGACCCTTTTCAGGCTGAACAATGGCTTTAGTATCATCACCAGCAATGTCACGGTGAGAAGGTAAGGAGACCAGAGGGAGAGGTAGCAGTCAGCCCTCAGTGGAGCTTTGACAGATGGACTTAGAGGCAGGGGCATACAGAGACAATGATGGCATAAACTCGAGAGATCATTCACCGCCCCCTCTCCCTCCTCAGCTGTTTCTATGAAAGCCCAGAGAAGAAAAGATGATCACACTAGAGATTGAGATGAGTGCTGAAATAAGCAATGGCCCCTGTTCTGTCCCAGAAAGAGGGTGTGTTTTTGTACAAGATACAAATTATGACTCCCTCGTTTCAGATCAGTAAGGTTATTATTAACTTGTCACATGCTTTCAATGTAGTCCATTGTTAGCAATATCCTTTTTCAAGCTGGGACACAGTGTCCAGGAAGCAGAGGGTGCAAAGAAACTGCAGTCTGAGCTTGATGGAAATACTCAGTAAGGCTGCTGGTGTGAGCCAGATAAATCACCTAACACCTATGTGAGCCACGAAGCAGGAAAAGCCAGTGCCATTGTGGCCTGTCCTAATCACAAATTGAAGGGGCACTCTGAGTTTGGGTGCTCTTGGTCATTTCTGAGAGTTAAAGATAAGCAGGAAAAAAGGTCTAGAGTGCTTCAAAGTTACATTTTATGCTAAATATAGTATTTTTATTTCAAGGTGTCTTTCAAGCTCTTCACTTTTACATATATAGCTGAATCTAAAAAATGAATGAATATTTTTTTTGTGAGTGCCTTTTAAAAAAAATAAACACTGTTCTGCAGTAGGGTTGTTTCATATAAAATTATCCGCTATGTTGTCTTTGGCAACTGGGTTTTATGTTTACTGACATACTCACATTGCTTGTATAATTTCTCTGCAGTTGCCTGTTGGAGAAAACAAATGATCCAGAGAGTCGTGAGCTGTGTGTGTCTGTTTTTAAAATATGGAGGAGAGTTTGTTGTGGAAATGGTATGTTGACAACTGAGGTACACTTCAGTGTCTGTCCATGTATCATTTTACTGTCACCGATTTAGAAGGAAAATAAGAAAACAATACTGTTGACCTCTAAATTGGTATTGTGGTCTTTATGCACATCTTGTCAGTATTTTGTTGAACATGTTTTTTGTGCTTAATCGCCCAAACTACAGATGGGTGACACATGGAATGTCTAGCATTTTGTGCAAGCCTTGATCATTTTTACACACTGTGTATCTGTAATATAAATACCTTCATTATCAACATAGGATTAATAATACAATGCTAAATTCATTAAAACTAGGTTGTTGTTTACTGGGAACTGACAATGGGACCACTGTGTCTAGTGTATCTGTCTCTTTATTCTTCTTTGTTTTTCCACTGCTTTCAGATGAAAACCAGAAGCTGTTGATGACATGTCCGGTCGCCACACAGTCCATTGTTCATTTGGCTTCATCGGAGCATGATGAAGTGGCAAAAGAATGTCTGGCACTGCTGTCGGTGTACTCAGAGATACCACGTGGCAGACATTTGGCCATTGAGAGCCTTGATTTGAACATGTAAGATATTACTTTATGTTGTCGGGAGATTCCACTAGCGATGACTCAGTTGGAGTGAAGATTCAGTTATTGTCCACCATAGTCAATCGCTTTGCAGGGACAGGGAATTATATATTATATAGACAGAAACAGTAATGCTCTTTTACCTCCTCCCTGCAGTGGAGGGACTTTAGTCTAGCCTCGGGTAATATGTTTGTTATTGTCACTCCAGGTGCGACATCATTTTAATGATATTTCAAGAACTTTTGTTCTGTCATTGCTCTGTTAACTCTGAGCAGCCCAAACAATTTGTTTTGCTACCCGTATACCTGCGGCTGAGCAGATTTTCAGAAAATGTAAAAAGAGCGATTTTTATTGTCAAAGTATTTCTGGCATTATTATCCCAGTTGTTGGTCTCAGGCTAAATGCCATCATTATGTGGGAACAAAATATTAATTTCCTTTAGTAATATCTTCTCCCTCTCTCTTTGTTTATCTGCCTTTGCTCTTATCTGAATGTAAAGGTTAGTGAGGAACCTCATGGTGTGCGTCTCAAAGCCAAAGAAGCAGCAGGAGAACACAGCGGTCAACATTCTGCAGAACTTTGCAACAGAAAGCCGGTATGATTCATTACTAACCCAACAAAATACTCAAGTCATGATCACTTCACGCAGTCTTTACAAACTAATAAAACAGAAACAAGGCCTACAGGACACTTCTGTTTGCCTAGCACAGATCTACCTGTATCAGCAGAAGTCTAGAGAGAAATAATAATGTGTTATCCAAGCCTTAATTACTACACTCATTAAAGCCAAGGCTGCTCTGCTTCTGATCGACTTCAACTTAAAGATGCTATTTTAGTGTAGTATACATATAAGCAGTATAGATATCATACAGCATTCTTAACCTTTAGTATTGAATTAAAGGGAAAATGACTGTGCAGTGCAGATACAAAGCTCACAGCAAATCCATCCGACTTTTACTGCCTTTGATGTGGATGAGTGACAGTCTTCAGAGACATGACAGTCAGTGCTGTTTGACCACTAAATTGAATTGTCCTGTATCTCTTGTATGACTTGGACATTTTGTGCATTTGGGGAGTATTTACAATTGGTGAGGCTCTAGGGTTCGAAGATAAGTCACTGGACTCAACTGTTCAGCTTGGAAAGAGGTCCCCTCCTTTGAGGTTATACACAGTTTTCGTTTCTCGAAGTTCTTGATTTGCTTTCTTCTGTCATGCATGGCTGTGTATAACTTAACCTGACATCATTCTCTCACCTTTGACTTTATTCCCATTGTAAAAACAGCACACAGGATATTGTCAATTTGCTACTTCAGTGTGACAGTAGAAGACCTTCTGTCATTTTCCATATTTATACTCAGACAAATCCTGTTTTGCATTTGTAGCAGACATGTTTTTAATGTGTGTGTATAAGATAATATGTATATAGTATATATATATATATGAAGTAGTTAACCTAATATTATATGTTGAGTGACCTATATTTATATATATATATATATATATAATTATTATTATTATTATTATTTTTTTTCTCTTGCAGGTTTTGTATTCAGTTGAGAGATGTTTTGACAGACTCAGTCATTCTGCCAGTTACAACAATACTGGTAATATATGCAATTACTGGTTCATTTTATATGCAATTTGTGTGCATGTGGAAAAAGTACTCAAGTGTTTCCTGTATTTTTCAGAAAAATGTCAACACGTCCAATCAACATATACTTCCGTCACTGATATCAGGTCTCGGCTGTCTGGCTAGAGATGACGTCATTCGTCACAAGCTTGCTCATAATCCTGATTGTTGGAAGGCCTTTCTGGTTGCTGTTGTTAGTAATGGTTACACATTTGTCTCTTTCTTTAGAAAAGTGCAAATTGCTATTCATTGTGTTGACGTCATATGCCAAAGAAATTAAATGTCTTCTATAGTGTTGTCACAATGAGACAGAAAAGATGTCTGCTTATTATTTAGTGGAGGGTTTTATTCTCTCTCCACACAGAGGACATGCATTGCATCTGAATACAGAGAGATCCTCTACCCTTTACTTGGCTTGATTATGAACCTTTCAACCGTCACCTCCCCTGTCGTCCAGGTAAGTTCTCAGGTTCGCTGACTTTTTTCCTGACAACTTGAGGAACAACATTCTTACTACAAAATTCATTAATAGTAATAAAATAAAATTGATAGATTAGACTATATATATATAAAAAAAAAGAATAAAAGCCAATGGGAAAGGAAGCAGAAAGAGCAATTATTTGTTGTGACACCTATTTAAAGGTGAATTGAATGTGAAAATTGGATTATCTACTTTTCCATCTGTGGCTGTTTGAAGGAGCTTTCTGTTTCACTCTGCGACTCCTGTGTGGATCTCCTGAGGCATAACGACGAGGGAATCATAACTGTGAGTAAAGCTTATGCTCCAGCACTCTGAAGACTTTAACCTTAACAAAGAATATAGATTGATCAGGCATAACATTATGACCATGGACGTGTGAAGTGTACAGCACTCATTATTTCTTCATCATGGCTCCTTTTAGTGAGTGGGATATTGAGTGGGATATATCAGCTATTATTGTCAAGGTTGATGTTTTAGAAGCTGGAAAAATGGGTAAGCGTAAGGATTTGAGTGAGTTTGACAAAAGCCAAGTTGTGGCTTGACGACTGTATCACAGCATCTCTAAAAATATCGTTCAAAAGGTCTAACTAAGGATCAGTGACAGAGTCAAGCATGGCTAAGGCTCAATAATGCATGTGGGAGCAAAGGCTAGCCCATATGGTTCAGCTCAACAGACAAGCTACTGTTACTGAACAAGTTAATGCTGGTTCTGATAGAAAGGTGTCAGAATACACAGTGCATCACATTTTGTTGCAGCAGACCAGTCAGGGACCCATGCTGACTCATGCCCATCGCCAAAGCTCTGACATTGGGCTTGTGAGCATCAGAACGGGACCTCGGAGCAGTGGAAGAAGGTGACCTGGTCTGATGCATCATGTTTTTTCTTTTACATCACGTGGTAGATGGCTGGGTGCACTTACCTTGGGAACACCCAGCACCAGGATGCACTATGGGAAAAAAGCAAGCACTGTGATACTTTGGACAATATTCTGCTGGGAGACCTTGGGTCCAGCCATCCATGCGGGTGTTATGTTGTCATGCACCACCTTTATTATTACTATTATTGTGTTGCTATTTTGTATATTTACTTATGATTAGCTTTGCTGAGAGGATCTGTAATGAGCATGTATGTTCCAATTATACATTGGAAACGACAGTTAACATTTGCTTTAAAGCATGAGAAAGTTGTCTTTATGGTAAAATATTAAGTAAAAATTTCTTCAAAACACCCTTCAAAGTTTTTAAAGATGCATTATTCACATTATTGCCAGTAGAATAGAATAGAATTAGAATTCAACTTTATCGTCATTGCACATGCACAGGTACAGGGCAACGAAATGCAGTTTGCATCCATCCAGAAGTGCTTTAGTGATATAGATATATTACAACATATATTAGCAATAATATAGATATAGTAGTGGCTTTAGACCAAGCTGACTGCAGCCTGAAACCCAGTCTGGTCCTAATTTGTTGTTAAGAATAACCTTCTTTGTGTCGGCAAACAAAGAGAAAAGAAGGAACAATTTTTTTCATCACTTTTGTTCTATTTTGTCTACTGCACACCCACATATTGTGTAGTTTGTATCTTCAAAATATTAAACTGTGCTTTCAAAATCCTGGATAATACAGTGCAATTTAGACATTTTAACCTGCAATGAGTTTCCAGTTTGTAATAGCCTTATTTTTTATTATTTTCTGAAAACACCCTTTTTCCTCAAATGTTTTTTTTCTGCTAGTTTTCCTTGCCCCATAGCAGTTTTTTGATAATCTGCTATCCAAATTCTCTGCTTTGTTTTTCAAGCCTCTACTTTTTTCAGTCTTGTATTATTTCATTTTCTAATGCCAGAATTCTTCATTGTTCTCCAGAGAGCCACAGGTGTGCTAAGCACTGTCCTACCCCAGTCCTCACAAGCCGTTCAGCATGTTATCCAAAGGGAAATGGTCAAAACCATGTGCAGGCTCCTGAAGGTGGTAACTGTGAACACTAATCTACTGCTCAAATGTCACCATAGTTATCTGCTTCTTCTTGTTGAAAGTGTCATTGTATAACACATATTCATTTCATAGTAGCGCATGCAACTACTTGGCCTGAATTCGTTGCTTATTTGTGAGCTTGGTTATTTGTCTTGTTCATTCATGTTTTGTATCATGTATCATCAAAGCAACACAAAATGCAACAAAGCCAGAGACCCAAATTTTCTCTATATATACATATTTGCCGTAATTCCACTAAAAGACAGTTTTTCTTCATATTTCACGTGACCTCTGACTTTCACCATATATTTAATGTTTATCCACATTCTTTCTGCTGGTTTTAATGTCATTGTTATTTTTGTGCTTGCCTACCCAGGGAGCCGGGCAGACTGCCACTAAGTATGCCATTAAGACTTTGACAGTGTGCACTGCTGCCAGTCACTTGGCACGGGAGAAGCTGGTGAACTCTGATAAAAGTGAGGAATGATTGACGTGTTGGTTTTAACAAGCTCCTTCATTAGTCCATGAATAAAATTTGAGTGCTGACCTAATATTCAAATAAAGTGTGTGCATGTGTGTGTTGATTCACATATGAGGACAGTAAATACTACCACTGATTTTTTTTAAAATTCTTTAGGTGTTTTTAAATATATTTAATATACATCCTAATTGCCTTTCATTTACTATTTCACACAGAATTGTCTATAATACGTCGTTTGCTGAGCTCCAGCTGTGACAAGATGGTCTCAGGAAATGCAGCCCTGTGCTTGGCCCACTGCCTTGATTTGGAGGGAGTTGCCAGTGACCTGCTGGGCACTGATATTGTGCTGTTGCTGCTGCAGCACGCTGCAGGAGATGCTAAGAGGACAGCTGTGCAGCAAAATGCAGCAATAGCTCTTGGGAAGTTGTGTCGATGTGAACCCAGGTACCCTCTCACCCTACTCGATAAAAAGCCACGTAAACAATAGAACCAAGTCACTCACCACGTATTGCTTTGAAGCTGATGCCATGTTGCTCCCGGTCATTACACGCTTCCTAGGTGGCATTTTAATATATTTACTAGCAGGTCTTATGTCAACCGGCCATATTCACTCTCATTGATAGTCACGTATATCAAAGTTTATTAGTAATAGTTTAGTCAATATAGTTTATAAATGACCTAACTTTTAACCCCGTTAAATTGGTTTTCATGGATGCCTGGATGTTAAGCGTAATTGTTACACCTGGTAGAGCAGTAACCCTGATCATTTTATTACAGATGAAAGGATTTAGACAGTTTTTAACTCTCAGTGATGCCGCACTGATCGTGTGACAGCGGCGTTTGGGCCCAGGCACGGCTAATGACGTCAGACTTAAAGACTGGATTAGGACTCGACTGTACGCTGTGTTCGTGTTTTCCTGCAAAACAATAAGTTCCATTGGAGCAGCCCTTCAACGCCTCTCTCTGTCTCTCGCTGGCAAAGTTGACCCAGACAACAAAGTAAAGCCAGTTTTCGGCTACGAGCCTGACACTGAACCCGATGCATTAGCCAGAGGTCCCTTTACTATGGTTCAGAGCTGCGGACCTGTTTTATATACCCGCGGAATAGTTTTCTACACGAGATCGCTGCAAAAAGTGCAGCCTTACCTAATGTCCACCCTACTGTTACTCATTTATATTAAGATTTAAAAATCTAGTTGGTATTGGTATGGTGAATAGCCTTCAGTAATAGTAATAAATCACACAGCAATAGTACATTCATGTAGTTGTAAAAAACATGATAATATATTAAGTAATCCAAAGTTTTCAGAGTAACATTGAGTAACGTAACAGAATACGTTACAAAATACATTTTGGGGCATGTATTCTGTAATCTGTAGTGAATACGTTTTAAGGGGAACCTTCCCAACACTGAGCATTGATAGTAGAGGTAAGAGATATAGCCTAAATATTATATCACAATATTTCAAGAAATTCATGAAAAGTATATTTTTGATGATACAGAAAAAAATAATGGCTCCGTTACTGATGCTTGCAGCTTGCAGGCAGTAGCATTTATTTCAGTGTAAGTAAATAAATCCTTCTTTTCCTGCTGTAATGATGAGGCACAGCCTAATTTGAAGTGCAAATCTACTGAAACAAGAACCCAGCAACAGCAACATTATAGTGTAATAGTAGTGTCACAGCATTATATCCAGCGGCACAGCAAAAGTTAAACGTAAGCAAAAAAGTAGCCTACGTAGTGTTTTCACTGAAAATTTCGGTAAAAATATAACATGGCTATTTAACACTTCAGTTTAAAAATAACTAAAATGACTTAACTTTATAACTTTTTGGAAGCCTGTGATAACACTGAAAATTATTTTCTACTTTGGATTTTTTTTTTTTTCATCTTTGAATGACCTTTAAACCAGCAGCTTAAAGCACTACTTTTGCAAAGAAGTCATAAAATTTAGCTATCAATTATTTAATGAGTTTAACGAGCTCTTTTTTGGAGTAGCATTATTTGAGGATTTTATAAATATTTGGGAAAAATTTATGTTTTTTTAACAGCCTGTAAAATAAATGAGAAGAAAGCCCTTCTAAGGATCTAGAACATGTTAAGTTAAATATTGTTTCTCTGACTCTCACTGAAGAGTGAAATTTGAGTATGAACATCCATCTACTCATAAATCCATGAGGATATAAATAAAAAGTGATCACGTTCTTAGCTAAGCAGTGATGTGCTGCTGTGGGCCATCATCCACTACAGAACCTCTGCGATTATGCAAGTACAACTGGAATAGTACACTTTATAATAGGAGTCGGCAGCGACAACGCGTCTCTTTATTCCTAGAAAGACTAAAATATTCCTCCAGGCTGAAGCACTTGCGTGTGACTGTGTTGAGGATGTGTTAGTCTTCAGTTCCTGAGCTCACACGAGTGTAGTTATAATTGAATGCCAACCAGCTGAATATATTACTGCTACTTTCTTTTGCAAAAAATCCCCCAAAACTTTTTCTTCTTTTCCAGACACATGAGCAAACTTCGAGAACTACACGGCCTTGAGATTCTGCACTCGTGTGTAAAGCTCATCTCATGAACCCCTGACCACACATTTTATAATATCCTTCCTTGACCCCAGTCTTGTTTTCTCCTGTATTCTGTGTTAGGCGTTGATACTTGCTTACCTTTGGGTAAAAGTGAAAGTAAATGAAAATGAAGACGTGCCAGTCCTGGTTGTTTATTAGTCTTCCTATTTATTAAATTTCATTTAAGATTATATTGATTTGCTATTACAGAAAACCAAGTCTGACTAGAGATTCATTAAATATTTGCTGTATTTCATTTGGATTTGAGTCTCCTCCGTTCTTCTTGTATTTAAACACTGAACAGTGTTTAAATACACTGTTCAGTGTATTAGAACAGTGTATTTAAACACTGAACAGCTACAATATTCCGTGCTTATTTTTCATGGAGGTATTTCATGTATGAATCACCACATAAGTGCACCCAGTTATACCTTGTTTATATGATTTGAATGCCATTATTTTATAACATCAAATATCTGCTTCTTGTACAGTTGAATAAGCTGTATTGTATTGTTGTATTTTCAAGGATTGATATTGACCAGACAAGGCAACATTAACATGGTGATGGTATTTCTATTGGGAAATTGATTAGAAAAGTGAAATATTAACATGTTTATACTTCTTGAGACCTTTAGATACAGTTTCTGGGTTTTTTTTTTTTTTTTTTACATTAACATGTAGCATTTTCAGTACAACTAATTGTATTGTTGCCCTATAGTCAGAGTTTCTGATACATATTGTTTAAAATTCCTTATTGAATTCGTTCATCTTCTAACCCATGACCATGTAGTTGTGACTGTAAAGAGGGAGGATTACTGTGAAATCGAATCCACGTATAAATGAACTTCAGAGGACAAAAGCTCCCTGCATGGGATGGCACCATCTGCTAGTAACTGCAAACAGCTGATACCTTCTGCTCAGGTGGATTAAACAGTAATAAGAGCATTTAATCAGCGGGACTGATAAATCGCAAACAAGACAGAACAGAAATGAAAATGCTTCACTGTTTTATACTAGGACTCTTTCTGCTTCCAGGTATGTACTCACAGCTGTGTTTATTTTCTCAGTAAAGTAACTTAACTTAATGGTGAGCCCTGTATACTGCAGAATAATCAATTAATTGGCCAATTTAATAAATTATTTCTATCTTAGAATATGTTTGTTTTTTGCAGTTTGCAGCTATATATAAACTGCATACAGTACACATATATGAGCTGTAAAGTTGTAATACTTAAAATACAATATACTGCTTAAAATGTAAAAAATATTAAAGCAATTTTAAAAAATACAGAAATGATTATTTATTTGTTCATCAGAAGAAAATACCAAAAATAAAAACAACAAAGAGTGGTCTGCAGAGTAGAGTAAAGATGCCGAAAATAATAAAATAAAGTAGCAGCTCTTTGAATAAATTAAAAGAATTTTCCTCACATATATATTTAATTGTGTGTCATGCCTGGTAGATGGATAGATACATAAATGATATTCTGACTCTTACATTTTAATTTTAAAGTAATTACCTAAATCAGAGGAATACATTCATAAGTTAAGGCGTATTACATTCATAAGACTACTTTGTTTAGCTTTATGATAATTTTTTAATATAATCAATATTAATTGATTTATCTTTCACATCCATTCTATGTGTGACCTGTATGTGTTATCCTGTATTTAAATATATGATGTTATGGTATAGGTTTTTTTTTTTTTTTTGCTGTTTCCTCAGTTTGCCGTAGAGTAATAACTCACAATATTAATGTGCAAAGATTAATTCAGTTTGTAAACTGGCTGATATCAGTGCTGCAATTATCAGTGTAAACATCAACCTCAGACATTTTGTATCTTATGCATACATGTACTATAGCAGCAAGGCTCTTTTTCTAACACTATTTTAAACTTCTCAAAATCACCAGCAAGGACAAGTTATATGAGGGCAAGACAACCTCTCCAATAACTAAAACAGTGATGCTGATTTAAAACGTTTTAACCTCACTCGGTCACTCGGTCTTATTTTGACTACCAGGTGTTTGTACTAATGTGATTTTAAGACTTCAATAGTACTAAACAGTAACACATTTATTTTATTTATTTATTCATTTTTGTGCTATTTTTCATGCTAGGTTTAAGAAACAGAGCCTCTAGGGAGGACATTTGAGTGACATGTTTTGCTTTTGTCTTTGTAGTCAGGGCAGAAAAAGAAGATTTCCAAGGTTACTTCACAGAGCAAACAAAAGGCACAACTGTCACAAAAGATCTGCTTCTGAAAAATCAAAACACAACTGGTCATGGCACAGAAGCAATACCTACAGAGAAGACGCATCAACATACCGCAATGGCATTGACTGCCAAGTTTCCAGAGGCGGTCTTGCTTGACACCAAACTGACAAAACCTTATAAGAAAAGTCTA
Source organism: Haplochromis burtoni (assembly GCF_018398535.1). Taxonomy (NCBI): domain Eukaryota; kingdom Metazoa; phylum Chordata; class Actinopteri; order Cichliformes; family Cichlidae; genus Haplochromis; species Haplochromis burtoni. Next base: position 1,244,593 of record NW_024582376.1, read on the forward strand.
ATCACAAAGGCGTCAGCTTTAATTTCCCTACCAAGCTCAAAGCATTTTGTCTCCAGAAATGGGAATAGCTCTCTCATATTAAAGAGAGAGCCGTCGGCTATGAGGATTGACACTGAATCAGAAAAACTATTGATCTCTAATTATGAAAAGATCTCATCATCTTCTGCGCAATCTGCAATAGAATTAATGATGAATGACACCTCTGACCCAGAGGGCAATTTGACTGCAGATGCAGTGAAAGCCCCTCCTTGGTTTCACACTCTTCTTGATTACAGGAATCAAAGAAACACTAACTCTGTTAAGCTCACATCTGCTGATGGATCCCTGAGACCTCCAGTGCTATCTGCATCTCATTCTCGTGTAATTGATAACCTGGATGCAGCACGTAATGACAGCAGTGACAAACAGTCTCAAGGCAAGGACACCACAAACCCGAGAAGAGACCTGTATGGCTTGGGCATAGTGCAATCCATCTTTCAGAATGCTACAGCAGAAGATTCACCGAGAGGAAGCACAATAACAAACTTGTGTTTGACCTGCCTGAAAGATCAAAGGCCAAGCTCCACCGGGAAAGCTGCACTGTCAACTCATGGCTCCCCTGACAACAGTAAACTTACAGCCTCATTAACCAGTTTATATCAACAATCAGCTCGAGTGCAAGAAGAAATGTTAAACAGAGACGTCAGTCATGCAAACCTCACCAAGCATTCCAGTTTCAGCGAGGGAGGAAGTTTACCTTACGATCAGACTTTCCTTTCTTTTTCCTTCAGTAACACTCAGAGTCATACTCAAAGCGTTTTGAATGATTCCCCAAACATTTATTTTTCATCAGCTCCAGAAGCGGTTGCGTTTCACACACGACCTCTTGCTGAGGTGTCGTCAGAAACAAAAGAAGACACCAAGAAGCAATTGAGGCATACCTATCCTAGTGAAGCTTCTGTCAAAGAGAGACCCGTCTCAACATCTACAACATTTTCTCACTCATCAAAATCCTTTTATATTGCAAGGAAACCAGTAGAAAGTGGAGAAAAAGAGCTGTATGAAAAAAAAGTAAGCACTGGGGTCCCGCAGTCAGACCTGATATATTTCAGTAAGAATAACAAAACAGCTTCCCACAGTGTCTCAACAAACTTAAAAAGTTTCATTCAAAGACAGTCTTTGGACATCAGCAGTGGGCCGGTAAGCAATATGCCTGTTATTAGTTCAGCTCCCCACAGCAGTCACATAAGTGTTCTTACAGAGGCTAGTGATCACAGCACTGCATCTCATCCAGCAGTAAGAATGAGCTCGATTGAAGCTCACAGTGCAGCAACACCCTTCAGCGGGAGTAGGCCAACCGCTTTGCCAGTCAAAAATCCTGAGTCTCACTTTCAGACAGGAAGAGTGGATTCTTTGATCTCTCTTCTGAGACTCCAAACACCAGCTAAACCAAGCTTTCAGACCAAAGGACCCATACTGACATTATTACCAAAGGATTCTGCCATAAAGCTTGCATCTGCAACCACAAAGACACACTTGACAGATAAACAAGATCCTCTGACATTTAACGCTGTACACAGCATTGTTAAACATTCTTCTGTTGATCCCCCAGGGCCAATGAATAAACCAGTTATAAGAGAACCACAAACTACAACCACCGCAACAACAGAAGTTTTGCCCAGGAAGTTGTTTCTCTCAGAGTTGAGTCAGGACTTTGGTGATGACATGCCCGTGTTGACACTATCAACACTATCAAGCAAATCTCTTTCTGAGAAACTGACAATAAGTAAATTTTCAGGGACTCAGTCTAAACTCATCCAGGTAGGAACTTATGATGTAGCTGGAGGGAAGAATGTAGCATCAACTCGTCAGTCTTATTCAACATATAGTGGGGATTTAATCAGAGAGTCACTAAGAGATAATGATGCAAAATCAAGAGATGAAAATGAACAGGTGTTGTATGCAGTTGTAGAAAATGGGAACAAGACAGAAAACGATGAGGAGATGAACGCAATAATAAAGTTGCAGGAAGGAGAGAAAAACAGGAAAGACACAACTTTGAACTATCAAAGAGAAAAATTTAAAGAGAGCAGAGAAGAAGAACAAGAAAAAATAATCAATACCGGAGCTAAGACAAATCAAAATGTAGACAGGGAAGGGGAAGAAATGGCAGCGCAAACCGCCAACATGAGTAGGGAAAAAGGTGGAATGACCAATGGAGAGGAGGGTGTAACCTTGAGACAAAACCTGGATCAAAGCAAAGGGCAAATCAGTGATGAAGAAGGAGCTGAAAGAGACAGTGTGACTAAAATATATGAAGAGAATTTCCTAAAAGTTGCAGCTGAAAAGCAGAGTGAGTTTTTAAAAAGGGAAGAAGCAGAGGATAGAAGTGAGAAAACGCCAGAGGGGAAAGAAGACAATAAATGTGTTGGGGAAACTGGGAAAAAGGACATGACAAATGTTCCCTTTGGACCCCCTACTAATTCGAAAGAATTTAACAGAGATAAAGAACACGTTGTTGAGAACCTGTCTCCCTGCCCCAGTTTGATTAAACAGCTGGGAACCACTGAGAACAAGGGCATTCATCTGGGGGAAAATGCTACAGCAATTGTGGAAATCACAAATAAATCATTTACCTATAAAGTAACAAAAAATCACAGAACAACAAGTCAGAGCCCAAACCAATCGAAAACAACATCTCTTCCCAAAGAGCCATACACACAGATTAGATCTCATCTCTCTCCCCCCAAGGACGTTTTTCCAAAACATGAAGTTACGTCATCACTCGCTAAAGAAAGTGCCCGGAACGAAGTTGTTGAAGCTACATTTGGACATCACACTTTAAAGTTTGGGGACGTATTAAAGCCATCGGTTTCCCCAAACAGCAGTGCAGCTAAATTCACTCATCCTTTACTAAAGACTATCAGCAATATGTTGTCACTCACCACCCATCGATTGACAACCGCAGCTGGATTCCCGAGAGCTGAGCCCCACTTTACAGTAAATAGTTCTACTCCCAATATATCAATTATTTACGACATCCCAGATCAGACGCATAAATTTAGTGCTTCAGTTTCAAAGGCCAATTCAATTTTACATACCGCAAATGAGAGCGAGCAAGCAGAATACATTATAGCATCAGTGAATCCCGGTCCACACCAGAAGATGTATAATCACTCATCTACTAGGCCACCCACGGCCACAGCCTTGTCATCCGAGGCCCACATCTCCATAGGCCAGTTGCAGCCTCGCCAAGCGCAGCCTGTCCCTCAGATCAGCGAGTCCTCCTCCTCCCCCTCTTTTGACATGACTTCAGGCCAGCCATGCTCATTTAAACTGTCAGAGCAGACAGCCCATCCAGATGCTCTGCATACCTCTGTTGATGGTAACGAACAGAGATCTGTGCATACCCTAACGGCATCATCGAGTCCTAAAGCGGAAAACGATCAATTTCCCCATACCAACATGTCACCGCTGCTAAATCTCAGCCTGTTTGGAGGTGACATTTTACCTGGCACCTATAGGCTGACAGGTCTAACCGGATCAGCGGTTAGCCCTGTCTTACTAAACTTACTTAGGGCCAATTCCAACACTCAACATGCGAATGGTGAAAGTGACCGTCTCAAGTCTTTGTTAGGGACTGCTGATGAGACAAATCAAATCAAGGAGAACGATAATGCACGAACAATGGTGACCTTGAAAGTGAAACATTTAGAGCTGGTCACAGAGCAAATATCAGAGATGAGACTTGAAAAGAACAGTTTACCTTTTATTACACCAATGACCGGCAGCAATAAAGATAACATAGATGAACTTAACTCTTTGTCTATAATGCAGGCTGATAAACCAGCAATGAAAATGATTCATGAGAATGACCTGATCAGTGTAAATGGCGAAAATGAAGCAAACAGCACAGTGACAGTTCCCATCAAGTCTGTCATGCTTGCGGTTCATGCTGGGCCCAGGACTGAGCAGGCTATGGACGACAATTTTGTGTATGATTTTGGAACACCTGCCTTTAGCACACATGCCCCATCTGGCACCTCTCCAGATGTTGAGTCAGAAGGTTGGCCTGAAATGCCTAAAATCCAGCATGATGATGTGACTAAAATATCTGTTTCTGATGTGAAGCATCATGCAGAAAAAACACCCGGAAAGCAAAACAATTCAGTGAGCAACAGTGCTCTCCCTGCTGCACATATTACTTTTAGAAATGATATCATTATCCTCAGTAAATCCACACACCAGACTGACGACCAGCTAATTACTTCTTCCTTTCAAATGATAACAGCAGTAACTGATGATTCCGTGTCCCTGGCTCCAACTCCTACCATAGGTGGTGTTACTGTGTCCAAAGAAGATCACGAATCACTGCTGATGGCTAGTGAGAGTGTGCCAGTTGTGGAAAACTCATCTCGCGCTGCTGCTGAGCACATAGAGCACTCGAATCGTCATACTGAGTCTTTGTCATTGATAGGGCGTCCCATAACTCCTACTACTGGCAAACCCACCCCTGCTGTGAAAAGACAACACACAACAGAAACACACAGTGCCGAGCTGCCTGAGGATAAAATTTCTGTACGGACTATTGAACAGAGTCAGCATGCTGCTCCTGCTGTATTTGCAATAACACATAATATTAATGACCCAGAGAAGAACATCCAAAGAGACTTGCTGCAGACATCCCACAGAGCTGAAGGTTTGCATGGTCCAACATCTACCATGCATAGAAAAATGGAATATTCATTAATTAAAGACATCAAAACAGCTCTGACTACAAAGAGTGCTTTTGAAGCCAAACAATCTCTACTTGAGAAAATTTCTGCAGCATATACGCAGGACAAAACAGAGCAGCCTGACAGGCAGACCTCGCATGAAAAGACTTCAATAAGTCAATTGATATCTGGATTTATGGCAGATTCTGCACCAACTACAAGGATCTCGCCCACAGACATTATTAATAAAAGCAGCTGTAGGACTATCGGCTGTGCTCGGTCAACCAAGACGACTGAAACAACAACTGGACCAGGTGAAATTGATCATAGTCAGAAAATGTATAAAACACAGGGTGCAGTCACAGAAAGAGATCATTTCAGAGACGAGGACACTGCTGGCGCAAAACCAGAAAATGGCAATTGCAGCTCTGACTGTCTTGTAGCTGGAAAGGCTACACCGCAGGCCGCTGACCTTGAATATGCAACGCTTTCAGCATTCATCAGTATCGGTGAATCCGATCGCGGCGTTGATGAAACGATGTCAGAAAAGGCCAGGAGTGTGGCAGCTAAAGCTGTTCATTTGGAGAGGCACTGGACACCTGAGAGGCCCCACTTTGTAAGGAAAACAACACAAAGACGCTTTCACAGAGAGACCTCGAAGGCTCAGGAGGTTCCTGCTAAAGAGGTCACTTTATCTGAACCTGAAGCAGCTCTTCTGCAGACCAAAATAAAGGCTACTGAGCTGACGGTGCTCTCTGAAAAAAACACAAAAACACAATTAAACCGAGGAGCAGGCAATGTCGAGGTACTTGAAGCGCAAAATGCCACCAGGTTAGTGAGTGCCGCGGCTAAAGAAGAGTCTGGGCGCAGCCTGTTACTGCCAGAGTCTGAGTCAGAGCTGCCAAAGCTGAAGCGCAGGGGAAGGACCTCATCACATCTGTATCTCTCTGGGTAATGCTACTATTTATAATTAGTTAACACATACTGGAGATTTTGAATGATTGAAATATTGACTAGAAATGATCCCATGACTTTTACGTTTTTTTTCTTCCTAATTTGTGAAAAGAAGTCAGGAACCACAGTTGGCAAACAGACTAGGATGCCATTTTATTTATTTATTTCTGCAGTCAATGAATGTTTATAGCACAATTAGGAATTTTAGCTGAGCAAAATAACTTAGACATAACTACTCCTACCCTTCACAACTGTGAAAACTCTGAGGTGGGAAGAGTTTTCAGAGCTGTATTTGTTCAACCTGAGATACTCATGTGACTGCAAGTCCTAAAGCTGATTTCTATACTAAATCAAAATAGATGTAAACGAATGTCTACATTGAGAAATCAATCACAAAATAAGATGTATGTTTATGTGTGTATGTTTAGCAGTAACATAAAGTATGTAATATGCAGTACTTTACACAATAACATTTTTGGTGCCGCCCTTCTTTAAAGATATTTATGATGTAAATATGTTAAGATTCATGTTGCAAATACACCAATTTGTTGGTAGTATAACAGAAGTTTCAGAGGATCTGTGTGGCAGTGGAAACTACACAGCAGAAATGAGTCTTGACCTTGGGAGAGGTGTAGAGCCTGGCGATGCTGTACCTGCCCAGGGGAACCTCAGAGTGGTTATCAACCTAAAGACAAACAACAGTCAGATAAACCTCGGGGTCACCTCCTGTTGCCTGTCTCCAACCATCCAGCCAGACCTTGCAAACTCTACCTGCTGTCTTTTCTCCAGGTAAACAGGAAAGCCGGAAATAAGAGTTTGTGTTCTTTTCCAACTCTTGTGTTCCGGCAATCCCCCACCACAATGAATTGGATAAACTGTCAAGAAAATGGATGGATGCATAGAATTCTGATGTCTTTGATAACATCAGTGTTTGTTGACTTCTTGTAATGAGGTTATTAGGCAGTCTCATTCAAACTTTGGATTAAATATAAGTTTAAATGTTCAATTTTTCCAAATCTCTGACCTGGTGATGGGGGAATAAAAGAATTAAAAAAATTCAGGTATCACATTTTTACCAGGTAACACTTATCCACACGGCCCAGGGTTGTTATTATACGTAGGGCTAGACTGTCACTGCTTAAAAGAATGTTTATTTTTATTTATTTATTTTTTTACCAGATAAACAGTTTTACTATAACTTACATCAATCCAGGAAGCTGCAGGTCCATTTCTAAGAGTTAAATATTCTAGATAAAAAGAAGGCTGTTGTAGGTTGATGGTGTTATCTCTCTGAGCCAGGATCAGTCAGATAGATGGAAATTGGGTGCACTCCACACATATGGAGAAGCAGCAATATACTGTAAATAGACAACCTGTAAAATATCAAAGTCTGAGTGACTGTTAAACTTACAAAAATGTTTACACCAGTGATATGCAGTTTTTTCTCCAAATGTATTTCTCCTGAGTGAAATGAAGAAAAAAAAAACAGTAAATCATTTTAAATTACCTTGAAATAATAACCTCAATAACTCCTAAAGAGCTGAGGAAACGCTTAAAAAATCAGCACACTGGTGAATATATTCTGGACGCTAAATCAGAATTTATAGCAAAACTTATTAACATTACATATCATAACTACCAATCTTACAACACCCTAAAACAAAAACTGACATTTACCTAATATGATTTATTGTTTTTTTAAGTGTTCAGCTCAGTCCAATCCAAAATATTGACACAAAAAGGGTGCACTGTTTATTGATTACTGCAGCTTCCATGGCCTGTGGCAGGATTTTCTCACTTTAACTGCTTTTCCTTAAACATTCCGCTATTTCTTTTAAAGAAAAAAAAATCCACTAAGGTTATACTCTGCATTTGTTTTGGTGCCTCAGGTTAGCAGCAGAACCAGCAGGGATCACACTACTGCCCACTGCCTTGTCAACGAGTGCCAGCTTCACCATCAGTCTCTTCCAAATGATTAATTACTCAGTAGTGTACCTACACTGCGATCTGAGTGTCTGCCTGAGGAACCACTCTGACTGTGAAAGGGTAAGATTGCAGTGGGTGCACAGCGTAATGATGTGAGAGAATGAAAGAGCAAGCGACTGAAGGTAATTTAAATTTTGTGACACGGAAAACATGGAGACAGACTAGAAGTGAGCGGGCTCCTTTAAATTGGTTGGGTACAAGAGCAAAGAGAGACGGTAAATGAAAATTATTTGAAAGCATAGGCATACATAATTTTTAAGAATCAAAGTTAAAAGAATCCTTTGGTACAACTAATGCAACATGCCATTGCTAATACTAATAAGTATTTTATACATCTCACTCTTTAGCAAGATTACAAAGACCGGAGTCAAACCCCAGGAATCAAACACACAGCCTGGAACCCTGGTCACGTGATTATAGACACACTATAGGTTAGATGAGGTCTTCACAAAGTTAGAGAATAGCACTAGACAAGCAGCTCTAATACCAACCCCTGTATCCTGCTGTTTTGGGAATGAGGGCTCTGATTTAATGAGAAAAGGGGAATCATCTGACAAGTGCATGTTAGAGGGCGGAGGTGAAAGAGAGGAAAAACTCCAGAGACTCATTTTGATGTCTGGCTTTGAAGAGCACTTCCACAGCTCCCACAGCAGCTGTGATTCTAGTATTGCTAAGTTCTCAGCCATTTTTCTTTTGTTTTTTCCTGTTACAGTGGTCATGTAAAACAGTGGGGATATATGATAGATGATAAAAGCTCCATCTTATAGAGCAGTAAAACACTTTGAGAGTTTGAGCTTTGACACAAATTGTACTGCATTATCTGCAACTTTCTTTGTCCACATCTATTGCTCCTTTCCCCCCTCTTGTTGTGACAAATTGTGTTTCTTCTTTGCACTTGATGTGAGACTATGCACTCTGGTGAAGCACATCAGCTACAGAAAAGCTATACATTGCATTGCAAAAACCCAGTTTGAGCTGCTCTAAATCAGAATGGGATGCCTAGATTAAATGAAAGCTGTTCCTTACAAGCTCAAATCCATATTTGCAGCTCTTTATTTGAAATAAACACTTCTGCTCATGCTCTTTTTATTCAACTAAAAAAAAAACTGGCAGGAAAGAAATCAGGTTTTTCCAAAATATTTATCAGAGGAGTGATTTGTTTGTGTTGGTTTCGTGCACATTTCTTTCTGTTTATCATCACAGACAGAAAGAACAACCATCCATCACCCAAACAGATAATAACCTGTTAGCTATTTCACCATTTTCCAAACTTAATTGTTTTATATCTCCTCGTCTTTTTGTAGCAGTGCCTTCAGAAGAGGCGTGCACTTCCCTCAGAGGGCTCGCAAACTTTTGCCACCAATCTGAAAAATCGCATATCCTTTGGACCCATGTTGAAACAAGTGAAGAACTCTACCTTTCCAGAGGAGATAGGTAATTATTAGCTGGTCCTTACACAAAAATGATGATCTGAGATAACAGAGCATGCACGGCAGATGATGTGACAGGAAATTAGATATTCTCCTCATGAGTGCGTCATATAAAGCTACACGATGAAAGTAAAAGAGATTAGGGAACACTGCAAAAACAAGTCATGGCTGTGACTTTTACGGTCTGTTTGTTTGTGTTTTTATCAGAACCATCAGAACTGGACTTGGCTCTGGTCATAGTCAGCCTGGTGGTTGGCTCCTCGCTTGTCACAGTGATGCTGCTGCTGGTGTGGCTGGCCTACCGTAAACGGGGTGACTGGCTGCTCCGCTCGGCGGCTCCGCCACGAGCCTGCTGCGGCTGTCTTCACCCAGGAGGTGACTTGATCCTTCCATGACCAAGGAGGGACCGTCGCCTTTTACACTGATCAAGTCTTTACCAAAATAGCTGCAGACAATTGCATTAGTCAACAGACAGTGGAGCAGTCAATCATATTAACCACAGAGCAGAGGCGGCCAGCTGCATCGGCTGGTATAGGCTAGACTACACAATGAGGAGCAATCCAATTCACACCGCCTTTCGCAGGTGACACAGCTGTTGCAGTCTAATTTTGTACTTAACCATGAGCAGTCGATTATCATTCACAAATAAAAAAAAAACACCTTAAGCCCTTTGTTTTATCCCCAGGGGCAAGAAATCAGCATGCTTTGTTTCCCACTTTGAGAATAATGGCTTGTGAATAACTGTTTCATACACGATAATGTATGCATTTGTGTCTTGTTACCTATATCGAGTCTTTGTGGTAGAAGCTCATTTATTATTGCAAGAGAACATACAACAGCCCTGAAATATTGCTTCTGTATCTATACACTGTAATATGATGTGGCTAATAATATGAAATAGTGGGAAAAAAATATCAGAATATGTATCAGTGCTGATTTACTTTTAATCTGTGTCTAAAGAAGAATTTTTTCCTGATCTCAATCTCTAATCTGAATCCTTAATAAGTACAATGAAGCAAAATACAAATCAGAAAAGCCTTTCTAGCAGTATTCCTAACATAATATTCCTTGATCCATTTTATGTGCACCAGTAAAGTTTTTTTGGGGAACATTGTTAGCGCTGTTTCTTTCTCTTTCCTCATTTTGAATGTAGGTGCACTGCTGTGCAGGGAGTTCAACACTGACTTCCAATGAAGGATGATGACCTTCAGGGTTTTTAGTGGGAGCAAAAACAGACACGAAATTCAGGGGCAGTATTTGAATGATAAGATTCCATCAGCATAGAGTTCAGCTCAAGGTGTTCAAGACTCCCTCCCTCTGCGACTATCGGAAATCAGAGTTCAGGTTTTGCATCGGTGATTTTCTGTAATAGTCACACACGTTTCACATAGTCACTGGACAAAAGGAAGAAAGTGGGGTTTATCCTTTTAATTCATTGCACAACTGTTTCAGTGACCTTGTGTTATGCTGTGAATGGTTTATAGCAGCGGTCTCCAACCTTTTTTGCGCCACGGACCGGTTTATGCCCGACAATATTTTCACGGACCGGCCTTTAAGGTGTCACGGATAAATACAACAAAATAAAACCAGTACCGGTACTGACAAAAAGATTTATTTATAACACGCGTGAAAAGACCCGATAACAAAATAACGCTGAAAACCGATAAAACCCTGAAAACCATACATTTCACACCTGAGCCTCAACTCTCGCGGCCCGGTACCAAACGACTCACGGACCAGTACCAGTACGAGGCCCGGGGGTTGGGGACCGCTGGTTTATAGGAGAATCTAAAACTGTGCACTTTTATTTTGTATTTCTATCTATTAACATTCTCAGTGTTGCTGTTAAAAGTATAAACTCAGACTTCATAGTTATAGAAATCGAAAATTTCTCTAACTTGTATTCATAAACATTGCAAGGTGCCCAGAACACAGTGTCTTGGATGACATTTTATCTGATGTCTGGATTTCCTGGCATTAATGGAAGCCCTCACTGCTGCTAAATATGTCAGTCAGACTTCAGGAAAAATACGATGGTAATCTCCCTGTGACCATGACATGACCTATGTCATGTTGCAACTATGCCACTATTTGTGGACAAAATATAAATTTCTAATTCTAATCTATGAAGATCTGATTTGACGGATTCAGTGTAAAAGTTAATGGGAATATCTGTTTCATGTGTGACGCACATGAAACAGGGGAGGCAGCTAGGTGAGTGTCCGAGAGAGTCAAGGAGTGAGTAGCCAAGATGTACAACCTTTTTCCCTTTTCAGTGTCCGGAGGATTGTTGCAGGCAGGAGAGCAGACAAGTAAGAAACATGAAGACTGAGTTGACCAGCACTGGAAGACATGGTGAGAGACAGGTGAGTATTGAACCTAGAGCGTGGATACTGAAGATGCAGGGAGAAAATCATGTTAAAATAACATGAGGAGGAACATGAACATTAAGCAATATTATATGAGCTGATTTCCCACCATGAGGTAGCAGACCATCTGGCGAAGAGTGGAGGCTAGAGCTGGTCTTCAAATCCTGGCCGGTGATTGATTGATGATGATGATGATCATAATTATAATAAGTCCCTCCCTGCTACATTTAGTGTTTGTGCTTTTTCCTTCACAACCCAGTTTTGTCATCTCCTTTCTGGAGCCTGTCCTATAAATCTGAATCGCAACCTACCTGAAGAATATTTCAAACACCTCCAGCTACTCTCGCCTGCTTCAATCAGTCACTTCCTTTCCTTGGATAGGAATGGATTTACCTGCTTTCCACCTGCCTGAACACCATTCCCTGCACCCCTGGTCTGATTTGGATTTTGGCCAACCAGCCGTGAACATCTCTGGAAACTTTATTCATAAGACCAAAAAGAAGATAGTGGAACTTAATTAAACAAGTCTGCAATGTCTTGTTCAATTGATCTTGGCTGCTGTTAACACTTTCTCTCTTCTTCTGGCAGGGCTCCTGGTCGCGTCCCTGATAAACCATCCTCCCCAGCCAATTACCAGCTGCCCCTAAATATTAACCAGCCTGCTCCTTGAGTCCATTTTAAGCCAAAATATGACACATTGGCGAAGACAACAACTCCTGTGCTCCCACTTTCATGCACTAGCAGACATGTTTTTAACTAATGGTATCAGAATTTACATAATATACCTTTAAATCAAAGTCCAAACAATAAGTAAATTATATGTTACTTTGCGTGTGCCTAGGCCAGTGATTCCCACAGTGTGGGGTGGGCACTGCTGGTGAAGTTACTGCAGGTAAGCCACAGTAATTCAGTTTGAAATTACTCACATGTGTAGAGTTAGAGGTGTATAAACATTTATTTATTAATGTAAAAAGTGAATTAAAACTGGTATTAGGAGATGGTCAGTTTGTGATATTAACCTGACCAGAATGTGCTGCTTTTAAATGGATGTTAGGGTCAGGTGGGTCACTTTGAATATGACTGGGTAGCATTACGAAAAACATAGCCAACAGCCTGTGTTATTCATGTTTTTTGAATACAATTTTCCAAAATATACATCACTTTCTTTTTTTTAGGTGAGCTCCATGGGATTTTCTCAGGTGTTAAGTAGGCCACAGCACAGTGTGCAGAATGACTCTTGACTTTGGCTGATCTAGGCAAATCGAAACAGACCCTGCTTTATATTAAATGGGATTTAAATTTGAAACACTACTAAATTACTGCACCCTCAGATTTTGAACCACTACACAAAGGATAAATAATTATTTCACAGTTTTTCAGTCTGACTCTTTTTTTGGTAACCATTATATTATTCCTTTTTTTTTTTTTTTTAACATTGTGACAATATTTATTATTCTGTAGAAATAAATAATGAGTAAAAAATGATGCTCTTGAGAGGCCCAGCAATGTTCTAGTCCAGTGGTGGCGTCTGTGTTCACAGAATATTAATAAGAAATGCTGGAGTTAAGCTTGTTAGCCATTAGAGGACGAAAACCCTTTAGCTCTAACCAGTCAGCTTACCGGGTGTGGTGAAGCTTGCTAATGCCATTGGCTGAGCTAAAGATGTGGGTTCCATCAATGAAGACAGACTTCCACCCTCAGGTAGCCGATCTGAAATCTTATCACGGATGCCTGCTTTACACTAGAACATCAATCCATGAGTCTCTCCTAAATAATAGTGCTAGTTAGTGAGGCATGACGCTGTGGCTGTCAGTGAATGTTAAATTCATTTATTATTGCACCCGTCTCTGTAGGATGAATGAAAGTGATTGGGTAGTTAGGACTTGAGTTGAGGGGTTGACACTTTTGCCATCTGCAGAATAAAAAAAATATATCTAAGCAGGGCATATTTTATGCCTGTGATGAAAACAGCCTTTCTGGTCTTTGTGGAAGAAGATATGCTGTCAAAATAAAACAAATGTGACCTTGTATTAAGTGAAGATCTTTCATATCATTAAACTATTAATTCTGCTCATGTCTTCCTATATATGAGTGCAACGGCATTCACAGCTCACCACAATGCCCTTTGATAGTGCTCTGCAGAAATAATGAATCTATAATCTTGTAAAGCCTCACAATAATATAGTTAGAGATTATCCCATTTTGGGCTTTGCAAAATAAACATATAATCAATAGGACATGTCTAAATGAATGTGACCCTGTAGATGTGTTCCACATGCGCTCTGCATCCCTGCAGGGAGAGCCGACACTTTTAAAAGAAGCCGGGAAGGGAAAATCCTTTAGAAGTAGAATTATTAACCAAAAAATTCTAACCATGTCTCACAAATGAAAGCCTGAACAAAAAGCTAGCTCAGAGGATGAAATGACAGCAGAATGCTGGGCTGTGGTTGGTCTCTCATAAGATGTGCATTATGCGTAGAGAACCTGATGAATCACATTTATATGTGTTGTGTAAAAAGTAAGACAAAAACACACACAATAAGAGATAGACTTCACAGAGAGAGTTGCAGACAACTGGGAATTTTTGCTGGACTTTTGCTCTCAAGGGAACCATATTTATTCTAAATTTGCTATATGGGAATCAAGAAACCCAAGGGAGACGGCCCAAATGAGTACCAAAGCTACCAGGGACCCACAGGAATCATTTATATATGTGTGTGTGTGTCTATAAATGTATGTGGGAGTTCATCACTATCGTTAACACTGCAACAAAACCTCATGTCCCAAGATAAATTTAGCTCTAAAGGGGGTTGAATGGTGGTGGAGTATAACTGAATGAGCCTATAAACCAGAACAGCAGGTGGGAATAGAAGAGAAGGTAGAGGACGTCTTTGTTTTCTCATCTTCCTGAATGAGCTTTCTATTACCGTAATCCTTTTGCATAAGCCGGGCAGTTTAATCTTTTCTCTTAAGGAACAGCCCGCTTTAATGATGCAGAAAGATGGAAATACATAATTAGAAAATGTAAGGCTCCCAATCCTTCACGATAAATGTTGTGAAAGATTGGGAGAGGAAATGGGTTCACAGATAATAGTGCCTGTGCACTATTATCACATGCTGCTAAATTTACAATTCATTATTAAGGATTATTGATACATTTGGAATATGCTAAATTAACTCTATGACCAGCTCCATAGAATGAAGCAATGCTGTGCCTCGTTCCAGCCTTAACGAAGATAGAGGCACAATGTAATTGAAATGATGTCCTTCTTCTTGTATGCAGAAAACAATAAGACTCTACCAGGTCAAAGTCTTTTCTTATTTCATTTTCTCTGCATCTCTGTGTCTTAAACTGTGGCAGGAAAACCAGCTAGGCTGAGGGTAAGGTGTAGGTAAAACGATGATCTTGATTGTTTTGTGGTAGTGGATGCTTACACATAATGAATGCTCAAAGATTTCTAAAGTTATTCAGTCAATTTTCCACACAGTTTCAGGTAATTTTGAACTTTAAATGAGAAACACATCATATTCTTATGACTATGACTGTTTTCAAACTTTTTATATCATTTCTTATTTTGACAGTCACTTTGTGTCCTCTACTTGAAGTTCATACAAAGACAAGGTGTTTGCTAATGTGTTTGCACACCGTCTTTGATTTCACATCTAATCTCAGAGAAACCAGCTGGCGTGCAGTTCAGTGCCCAACACATTAAAAAACAAATGAATAACTAAAAAGTAAGTGCCTGAACAAAGAATAAGCTTTAAAAAAAGAGAGTAGAGCTTTGTGACAAAACGTCGCCTACTAGATGAGTTAGATGAGATTTTCCAGGTGCTGGGCTACCACATGCTGCCGAAACAGCTCCAGGGTCAGTGTGTGTCAAAATGATTGTTCAAATCTTTGGAGCTCTGCAGGAACAATGAATAACATTTTTTGAAAACACATTCCCTCAATTAGTCTTTTTATGGTGGCAGTACAGAGCACTGTCTAGTATGTCTATGACGACAAAATTTTCATAGCTATCGCAGCTATTCAATCAATGCCGTACATCATATGGATGGAGGCATCATCAATTTGAAGAGAACACTCCCATCAACCTTGTCTGAGTTGCAGTTGCATTGAACCTCCCTGCTAAGGGGAAAAATTGAGTCAAACCATTCCCAAGGCAAAGCAGAGCCACCAGATTACATTACTGTAGGGGGTTCTGATGGGTTATTGATCTTAAAAACTGATTGTAGTACTCAGGTGTGGTTTTGGCTCAGATTTTAGGAGAAGAGGTGGAGCGTGAGATTCAGGCTGAGTGACAGAGCTGTTGAATATCGTCTAATCAGTGTCTCTTATGCAACAGTGGACTGGGACCTGCAGACGCCTTGGATGTCTGAGCAACCTGACACACAGGCACACAGGCATAAGAACACCAGTGCAGGAGAGTGAACTCTAAATAAAAGCACAAGCAAGCAGAATGTGAAAGCTTTGTGTGTGTGTGTGTGTGTGTGTGTGTGTGTGTGTGTGTTAATAATGGGCATATCCTTCAACTCAGATTGCAACTGAGCCATTCAACTATATGTGTCAGTGGTGTGCCTTGTTGAAGTGAATGGATCATGAGCCAGTAAGGTTACTGTGATCAGCCATAATAATAAAACCACCTCTTTGACCCGCAGGTCCCCCAGCAGACCACTGCAGTGATGTGTTCAGTCTCATTCACCTTACTTCTGGTGGTTTTAGTGTTTTGACAGACACACTAAACAGAATGGTATAACATGAGTGCACTGGCATGTAAAAATTATCGCAACTTGGCATCAGAGGAGAAAGAAAAATTTCTTTCACTATTGACCGAAAGCAATGACAGCAGTCTCGGCTGCTAAAAACCAGCTTTGCAGCATTGCAGAGCAAACAAGTTCTACAACTCAGCTCCGCTCCGCCCACAGATCTGGAGTGTAGTTTAGTTTGGATGTCACTCCTCGTAACTTCCACACAGCTAGCTCCACTTATTTTAAAGTGTGTCTGTGTTCTTGGGCTTTTTCTCTCCCCGTGTGAGACACAAGCTCCTGCGGTGCTGCTCATCAATGTTGATCTGGAAGATAAACCCTGTTGATGTGAAGGATTAGAGACTGAGATTGTTTTGAGGGGTTGTGTGAGAGAGGAGCTTTGCACTCATGGATCGCCTTGACCGAGCTCCTGGGCAGTTCAGGAACTTCCAGAAGGATGATTTTGAGGCTGACTGGATCAAGGTGGCTAAATGCAAATCTGGTGAGGTGTACCAGGTCAAGGTCAAGCTCTGGCGGGAAAACTGTGCGTTGAAAATGTTTGACACAACCTTGTGTGGAAACAACTTTTACAGGTGGGAACTAAGTTATAATTGTTAGAATACTTTGAAGAATATTGGGTCTATAGAAAGGAAAGGCCCACAGCTTATCGTTTAATTAGCATTTGTGATACCAGGATATCTTATTGTAATATGACAAAGCTTTCAACGAATCCCACCCCACTATATTATAGCACCACGCACTCTCTGAAGGCCTAAATTAACACCATCACAGGCAACAGGGAGCACTTAGACTTGGCAGTAGGAGTGTAACGGCTGTACAGAACAATGCAATGCGAAACACCACGTGGACTTGTTACAACACAGCTATGATTAATCACACACATTTCTGCTCCTCTGAACCAGACATGACAACTGATTGGTGAATATGTATTAGTTAAACATTAACCAACTACAGAATTAACATGGCTTAAGCCAAGAGATTCATCACTACCTATTCTAAAAAAGGTAAACAGTATATTGCCCAAGGCAAATATCAGTGAACTGGAACAAATTCAAGATTAAACTAACATTTGGTAATGCTTATTGGACTCGGACTTCATCTTGAATTGTACAAAAACTATTGGATTCATTGTATCCATCGCTCTCACCACATCTACTTTTGATGTTTTTCACAGAAAACATTTCCAGTGGTCAAAGTTCAAAATTCAAATAAAATCACAGCCTTTTTTTTTCTATTCCAGGAAAATAATAGAGGAGGTGTCCAGCATAGCCAAATTGAAATTCAAGTACATAATTCCCATATATGGCATGTGCAGTGAAGTGACTGCACTTGTGATGGAGTACATGAGTAATGGGTCCCTGAACAATCTTCTAGCCAGTCACAGTTTGATGTGGCCGAAGAAGTTTCAGATGATTCATGAGACCTCCTTGGGCATGAATTTCCTTCACAGCATGAAACCTCCACTACTCCATCTTAACCTAAAGACTTCCAATATCCTTGTGGACGATCATCTCCACATCAAGGTCAGTAAACTTCTGGAAACTTAAAATGAACTCCTGGCTTATTCTGAGCTCTGCAGAGCGCTCTATGATAATTCGATAACATTGTCTTATTCTTGTTTTGTGTGTGTCTGTGTGTGTGTATGTGTGGTTTTTTTTCACTAAGATTTCAGATTTTGGTTTAATCCACTGGGAGGAGGGCATGAACAAGACCTTGTTCATGGAGCGTCTGGCTGCTAGAGGGAACATAAGTTACATTCCTCCAGAGACCTTCACTCACTCCCCCGATCCTCCAGGAACTACCTTTGATGTTTACAGGTGACTTGCCAAGGGTGTTTTTGAAATTGCACCATCAGAATCACAGCTTTTTTTCTGATTCAGCGCACAGTTCACACTTCACACAGTGTAACCTTGCTGTACAATATATATACTTTAATCTTTCAGAAGTCAGAGGGACATATTAGATGTATATCACTCACTCGTTTTTGCACTTTTATTTATTTATTTTTCATTGCTGAAAAGCTTTTCATTGAACAAAAAAGAGCTTTCAATGCCTTTTATGTGTGAGGAGGACATCCACAAAGTTCAATGAATACACAGTATGCCAGAATGAGAACGCCAGGACTGAAGTGCTTCCTTCTGCTTTGATTTGCAGCTTTGGAATTGTGATGTGGGAAATTCTGACACAACAGAAACCGTATGCAGGTAGGAAATTATTCATTTGAAATGAATCCCATCTTCATTCCATGATTAATAGGCGTTTCTTTAGAAAGGAATTATGTAACACTGCATAAACATGAAGGGATTTCATTTCCGTGTTTTTAGAAATAGTTCTTAAATGATGTGAATAACATTGTGAAACATATGAAACAAAACTCGCAGAAGCTTTAAAACATGTCACCAAAATGTGCTTTAGGGTAAACTGGCTTAATTAGTACTCATGATTCCATTATTAGACATTTCTTTCTGAGAAAACAATTGTCTGTGAAGATTTTGAAGTGGCAAGTCAGACGAGTTAGAAAAGCCAGATGTCTTCCTACAGAATTAGATCAACTTTATACTGCTTTCAAAGTAAAGTCAAAGCCAAGAGGTTGTTATCTTAACTTGGCATATCGACAGTAACTGTCTGCAAGCTTAGTATGGTAATGACGCACAAACCCACAAACACGTTAAAAGCACAATGATTCATTTGGTATGTCTAGACCAATACCACATTGATAATAAGCCACTAAGGATTCATAACCACAATGTTTTAGAGAAAAATAATCGGATTTTGAGGTTAAAAGTGTGGCTATTTTTATGTGAGAACTTAAACATTAGAGGGATAATCAGAGGAATCATTTGTAGAAGAAGAAAATTACACTCTCCCAAATGAATACTTTGGCTCAGTGCCCTACACACACTTTGAAAAAAGCCATCAAACAAGTAGGTTCACTTTGCTCCATTCACTGCTTACTGCATGTGCTCATCTACATCTAAATCTGGATGCAGGTTGCAGTGTGACCACAGTGCTCTTACAGGTGTCGCAGGGGAAGAGGCCCTGTGTGACTATGATACCCGATCAGAGGCCCCCTGAGTGTGAACAGATGATCAGCATCATGAAGCAGTGCTGGGACGATGATCACAGGAAGAGGCCACCGTTTTCAGGTGCGGCAAAAGGATGCTTTTGGGCTTTTTCTTATGAATTTAAATGTTTTAAATGTAAAACTTGTTGGAGAGGGCAGTCCAGGTTACTAGCCAGACGTGGAACAAGATTTAGAGATATCCTGCACTACGTGCAGTTTTGCATTCAAGCATCTAGAGCAGAGCCACAGCAATCGGATTTTAATAAGATTACTAGTGCACATCAGTTTCATCAGACCAGTGTTTGAACTCAGAAAAATAAATGCATAAACAACAAATAGTCAAGTTGTTCCTTTCAGCTTTGCAAGTAATTTTAAAGTCAAAAGTCAATGATGTGCTCCCAGGGAACACATTATAATGCTTCAGTGAAATACATACATTCAAATGAGGTTTTTATCATTTACATAATAAGAAGCAGGGTCACCATTGTTTAAAGAAACACTCATGACTTGAGAAGTCATGCTGATGAATACAAATCACCTCCATGTTTATTCATAAACTGCACCTTGTCCAATTTGTCGTGTTCGCAAATCTCTCCACAATTAGTACCGTATCTATGAAATAATTCTCCTGCGATTCCTGGATGACCATTCATGCTGTAGAGGGGCAGTCCTCACTGGGTGTTGGTGACTACATTAACTTGAACAGGCCAATTCAAAGATTTTCTTTCTGCTGTTTGTGTGCAGACTTTGTGAAGCAAACGGAGGCTTTGAGCGAAGTCTTTAAGGTCCCGGGACCAATTCACAGTGGCAAAAATGGAGATGCGGATCAGAAAGCAAATTATCCCTGGCTGTTCTCATCAGTGAAAAAGGTTTGTTTGACTCCACTCTTTAGACTCCACTCTAGTTGCTCTGTTGTATGCACTGTATCTACTCCAGCTTTGAGGGCAGATTAGTGGTATTATAGTGAGCTTGACTATAATGTTCACTAGCGTTCGCTAATTAGCACAATGTACATCTGGGGCTGATTAAAATGTCAATTGTGTTACACCAAATGAAAAGTCAGGGGAGTCAAGGGAGCCAGTTTTAGTAGGATTTGCCCTCAAAGCCAGTTGCTTTCAAGTGTTTTCTGCCACCCCCGGCTCCTTCAAAAGCAAAAAAACAACAACAACAACAACAACAAAATCGATCATAAGATTAACCAACAGAGTTAGTGGAGAACGCATCCAGCAGCCACCTCAACTGTGGTTAAAAATCCTACAAACTAATTTGGGTCATTAAAAAACAACAACTGCCAAAATGAAAACCACCATTCTCTAAACTGACACGTTACTAACACTTGAAAGGGCTATCTTTGATGACCTCTAACCCACTCACCCACCTGCCCCCATGACCCTAAACTGGATAAGAGGTTAAAATGGCTGGAAAAAATATGGACGCTTCATGGCAGTCAGTCTAGTAACCTACAGATTATTTCAAAAGTATAAAAGTCATGGTAGTACTGAATGGAAATTTAAAACGATTTTTCTAGCTTAGGGTAGGTCTCAGTCCCCTCTTTGAAGTTCTGTACAAATTTTCAAGGCATGAAATAGCGTGC
>NW_024582376.1:1265470-1279515 GCF_018398535.1 Haplochromis burtoni
CACACACACACACAATTTTTTCTAATATTCTGTGTAAAAAAGATTAATAATGTGATCAGTTTTTATTACTCTGTTTAACTCTGGAGCTCACGCGATAACTAATTATTGTGCTTGTAAGCCACTTGTGATGACTGATATCACAACCATTAACCTTTGTTTTCTTTTCTTTTGTTTCCATTTTAGATCACTAATACCGAGATGTCAGTCTCTCCTTCAGGTAAACCAGCTCTCAGAGCATGGTGGAAATGTTCAGTTCAATATAATTTTTGCAGGGCTGACACTTCAAAAGTGATGCTTACAGTGCCGTCACATAAAAAAAACCCCATCACCTTTCACACTGACAAATAGAGTCAATACAATCAATAGAGTGGAGGAGCTGTTGTTCAGGGGAGGAGACAGTAATGCGTTGTTGATGCTTTTGACCCAGTGTTGCGAACAACATTAAAATAATAGGTCAGGATGCTTTTCACTTTTACAGTCTGCTATAATTAGATTATCAGACTACGGCGACCTGGATGACTGACAACCTACCCAGAAAATACATTACTTCATGCAAAAAGATTGAAGAGTTTCTGCAATTCTAACAAGCGTGAAAATCAACCATCACTATTCTTCAACACAGCTTGAACTCTCATAGACAGCTTTCTTGTAATTTATTTAATAGTTCTTGAGGCTTCCTGTAGGTCATTCAGAGCTCTTCTTTGGATGTTGGCTGCCTTTTCTCTTTTCTCTATCAAAATGATCCCACACTGCTGCAGTAATGTTGAAGTCCGGGCTCTGAGGAGGCCAATCCATCACTGATTGTGTTCCATTGTGTGCTTTTCAGTCCAGGTATTTTTTTAAAAACACACTGGCATTTTTTTTAGCACCATAGTCACGCTCATAAAAGCTGGCAATTAGATTCTTTTCAGACTACTTCATGGGGGGTTAAAGTCATGGTAGCTCATGGTGGATCTGATGCTACTTTTCTGCATTCATAATTTAATCAGTTTCAAAAAGGTCCCCAACACCACTTACTGAAATCCAGGCAGAAACCGTGTTTTACACATGGCTGTAGATACTCACTTCCCCACAGTGGATCATTTCATGTCATTCTTTCATCAGTCTAACCCTTTGCATGTCTGCCTTCACAATACCCATGAATCTTCTCCGTGTTGTGTCTTTTTTTCCTGAGCAGCCACTCCACCTTTAACAGCCTTCCTCCAGAATATCCACTTTATAACTTTTGGGACATTTGCACCTGTGCACATGTCCAAAAAAAGGCTCAACACATGTATTCACACATGTATTCTATCTTGCTTTTACTGACTTTCAAGCTATACTTCCACCTCCCCATGTTCTCTTCCATCTGCTCCTTACACTCAATGCACACTTGCTTCTTGGTACAAAAATACTATTTAACGCATGTTAAAATGTGTTCTCTTGCTTTTGCGATGACAGGCTTAGTACTTAAAGTGCTTAAAGATACAGTGTAGACACAACACTGGTTCATCCCTTGAGTTAGGTTTCTTTAATATCCTAGGTCAGTGTTAAAATGGTCAGGTACATGGACTGGACTGAAATTAGGTGAAAAAGCAGCCAATGTCCAAAGAAAAACTATAAAAGACCTTCAGAAAGCCACTTTAAAAAATGACTTTTGCACAGCACTGCATCTTCAACACTAGTACTCAAAAGCTCTACATCCCTTTAAAAGTTGGCTCACAAAAGGTTCAAATAGAGACATTAACATTAGACTAAGCTGTATAATGCAAATTTCTTTTTATTTAACAGATGGCCAGTATGACAAGGAGGCCATTCTCTCTATGCTATCAAAAAAAGACTTTGGCAGTTTCAGGAAGTCTGTGAGAAGGGAACACGTATCCTCACAGTTTTCCGGCAAAAAGACACTCCTTCACTGCACAGTAGCTAGCGGTGATTCAGAGAGTGTCGAGCACATCCTGAATCTGGGTGCCGAAGTCAACTGTACGACTGCCAAAGGTTACACTCCTCTTCATATTGCTGTTCTGCAGAGGTATGCATAAGCCTATGTATGTTGTCTTAGATCAGTTGCAAGCAACTAAGGGACAATGCTGTGCTAACAACTGCCTATTTTGATCCTTGGTTTACCAGATTTCCTGTTCTTCTCTTCAAAGTTTAAGAAAAGCACTGAAAATGAGGGAAATACAGTTTTTGCTTTCTTACTAAGAACTAAAGGAAAAGATTGATTCAGTATCGCTGTCATTGTCTTTTTATTATACCGTATCTATAAAAGTCTAACAAATATTGAGAAATGTTATAATAATCTTGATGTTAAAATTATTTATGGCATCCCATTTGTGCAAAAATATTTATGCATTGATTGGTAGAAAGGCATAAATATCCAGTAAACATGTATTTCCTGAAACTGTATTTATCCACGTATGCAACAAAGTGTTCACACGCACAGAGATCAAAAAATCATCTAAGTGATTAAGTGTGCTTGAACTATTGCCCAAACATCCCTGAAAACTGCAACATTGTCTCTACTCTAGTTGCTTGATTGCAAAACTACATGCACTTCATGATATCTCTGACTCTTGTTCCACATCTAGTAGGCATGGGTCACTGCAAAAGTATAATGTAGTGATTTGCCCACGTTTCCCCACTATTTATGCTTTTTAAGCAAAGTCAAGCTTGTCTTGATCCTGATGAGGTGGCATTATGTAGTTTTCTGAAGTGTAGGACTGTTTTATTTTTAAGTTGTAATGTACTCTATCAATGAAACTTATTTTCAACAGGCTATATGACATCATCTCTTTGTTGCTGGAACATGGCGCAGATGGGAGCCTGGGAGATGAGGATGATTGGACACCACTCCATTTTGCAGCTCAAAATGGCGATGACAGGACTGTCCGACTCCTGCTGGACAAAGGTGCTGTCATCAATGCCCAGGAAAAAACCGGCTGGATGCCCTTCCACCTGGCCTGCCAAAATGGACATGAAACTGTGGTGCGCCTGCTGCTTTTGCGACAATCGCAGGAAGCTGTCGTAGAACAGGAGAAGGCAAACGGGAGGACACCGCTCCACTTGGCCTCCATCTACGGGCATCTCAGTATCGTGAAACTCCTCCTAACTCATGGAGCAGATCCCAATGCGACAGACAAATGTCTGTGCACTGCTCTTCACCTATCAGCCGAGGAAGGCCATAACAGAGTAGTCAGACAGTTGATACAGAGTGGAGCGACTGTTGACATTGCAGACAGCAAAGGGAATACTCCACTTCACCTGGCTGCTCTGAAGGGTCATACAGGCATATGTAGGCAGCTGTTGTCAAACGGAGCCAACCCAGATGCCACTACTATCCAGGGATGGACACCCATGCACCTGGCTGCCCTAAAGGGACATGAAGCAACACTGGTCCAACTGGAGAGTCAGGGTGGTTGTGTAAATGCAAGAGGTGAGAACGGATGGACTCCACTACACCTGGCCTGTCACCAGAGTAAGCCAGATTTGGTAGCAAAACTCTTGTCAGCCGAGGCCGACCCACATGTCACAGAGGAGAGTAAAGGATGGACACCACTACATGTGGCCTGTAAAAGTGTGAGTTTTCCAAGTGTCCTCCACTTGATATTCCATGGCGCAAATGTCAATGCTTTAAATTATGGAAATGCCACACCTTTACACCTGGCTGCCCAGCACGGCTGTGTACCCATTGTAAAAGCTTTACTGATGAATGGAGCAGACGGGACACTGCTGGATTCTTCTGGATCCACAGCTTTAAATGTAGCTCAGCAGAGTGAAAAGTTGGAAATAGTGGAATTACTAGAGAATGGATGTTAACTATCATGAGGATGACAATATAATGGAGAAGTTGCACTATAGAGGAGGGATTATCAGGAAACTTAAAGCACGATATTGATGATTTTTTTTCACAGAAAAAAGACCAGTTTTGCAACGCATAAGAAAACCAAATCAATTTCACAAACCCATCTATATTTTGAATGTTGTCAGACCATTGCACAATTGAAAGCAGAAATCCATTGCTGTCCTTGCTTAAAAAAACAGCGTCCGATTTTTACAGTAATTATTTCCCGTAAATTCCACAGACGTGCCACACGATCAGGCATTTGTATTGAAAATAATTACTTTAAACTCTGTGAATGCTTGACAGGGTCATTATTGTGATAAACTGTAGTGAGCCACCCACATGGGGGTCACAATCGGGTGAAGTATACTATTATGACAAAGTATATTGATTCTCCTTATTGAATCCCTGTGCTTGTTTGCTTCTTTATGTGTGCTTTCCTGTCGACTGGAAGATAGAAATGATATAGTAAAAAGTGTTGCTGTTACTAAGGCATTCTTTTGGTTAAACTTGTCAGACTGCAGGTATTATTTGTCCAATCTGGTTAAATGACATATATCAGAATCGACATAGCCATTTTTAACAGCTCCATGTGAGAATTTGTGATTAAAAATCCATGTATGCTTCATGACCAGCCACGATAATTCCTTACAGACTGAAGGAGTCACTTCCCAGCATGTGACACACTCATTTACCACAGTGACACCTTATTAAATTGAAATGAAATGCATGGTTTCGGGAGCTGTATTGACCTACACATTCACAGGGTTTTTCCTGGAACCACAGTGACTGACTTAGATGTAGTGCTAGGAGCTGAGCTGAATCAAATGACTGTAAATGAACAGAGCAGAGGTATATTTAACCTGAGCTTGGATTTTTTTTTAAAACATGTTGCTAAGTGAATGTCTGCTGTATCATTTTTAAATTGCTATTTTATTCTGAGTTTATTTTCCCCCTTCACAGCATCTCTGACCCTGAGCAAATTAAGTGCTGTCTGTTTACTTGTGTGGATTTTCCTTCTGTGTTGATTTTGATTACATCGTGACAGCATGAAACCATCAGTCCTCTTCTCCTGCTCATTAAAAGAACTGGGTAAAAAATTTCTTTCTTTGTGTCTTGTCATTTGTCTTTTTACCTGACCAATACACTATTAGAAACAATAGATTATGTAAATGATGGACAAATTTTTCAAGTCTAAAAACCTGGATCCACTGTAGAGGTGCCTCCAGAAGTGCGTTCTTTCCATTGGCCAGCAGGGAAACAACACTCTTGGTTGTGAAAACAACTCCTCCCCTTGTTCATCATGTTCAAGATGGCAAAGGCGAAGGCAAACAGCTTAGTGTTTCACAACGAGACGTCTTTAACTAATGCGTGACATCATGGTCACTGTATCCATCTTTTAATTACAGTCTGTGCTTTGAACCACTTGACTAAAATACTAGAGTCTCAATACAAACTATAACCTATAGAAAACAGTCAAATCCTTTACTTTAAAACCATAAGATTTTTTTTAAATTTACACCTGCAAACAACTTCTAATGATTTTAACAGATTTTTCCTCCTGCCTATGTGCAAAGTCCTGATTTATAATGTCATGTAGTTTTATATCAGAAACCCAACAAGGTAAAGTATATTGATATATTGATGACCCTATTTTCATTGAACAGAGTTTGAAAAACAGGCATTGTGTTATGGAAAGAATCTCTGTTGCAGAGTTCTGTTTATTTCAGGTTGGGTTGGATGTGAAGCAGATTATAGTTGAAAGTGTCCTTTAACTGCAGCAATTCACATTTGAAATGTATGGAGCCTTTAATGTCTAAAGAACTGAAAGCAAATCACATTTGTGTGGTTGTTATCCACTGTCAACAGTCAGATGACAATTTAACAGATGTGAATGACACTTATCTGTGGAAACCAGAGCTGTGTCATTGTGTAAACTGTCTAACAGCATTTCTGTCCTACTAGTATTCAAATCAAACAATTCATTTAAAAAAACATGAAGCAAACTATACAGGTCTTCTGATGCCACTTCCTAAAACCTCTTGCTTTTCTTTAATCAAGCCCACCTAAATCGATGATTCTGCCTCAACCTTTTTACACGTACAGTGACACTTTGGAAACCTTCTATCTTGGCCACTAATTGGGTTTGAAGGCACCTAAACAAATTTTATTTTCTAATAGGGAGACCAGCAGGAAGAAGATAATGCCGTGTAAGTTGCCACTAACGCAGACACCAACAGCATCAGAGAGAAAGAAGAAAATTGCATTGTTGTGGTCTTTAGCTTCACACTGCGTCCTGCTATAGTTCATCCACTTTTTTTTCTTAGTGAATGTATTCATTTAACATATATTATTCACAGAGAATTGAACAATAGCTTAATTAAACATTCTCTGATGTTCTTCCCCTCTGTGCTCTGATGTCTTGTGTGATGCAGTTATACAACTTTGTGGAGTTTTAATCGAAATTAAACTCAGACTTCACGGCCTAATTACTTTGAAGTGACGCTAGACAACAGTTCACGGTGATGTATTCACACCAAAACAAAGGCTCTACTGGCTTTGTGTAACTCTTTGCAACATTGCATACTAGTGCTTTCAAAAGCTTATCAAATAGTATCATGTGGATATGAGTCTGCTGATACGTTTTTAAATCTCATTGTCTTATGCTGCCTTAACCCCTCATGCACTGTTCAGAATGTTTAGCCAACTTTTAAAGCATAAATGATGCAAAGAAGGACTCTTTGACATTCACAGCTCTTATTTTAATGATAGGAATTAATCTGGCCATTTACTTGGTATATTTAGCTTCTCAGAAGAGAGCCATTATGCTCTCTGCAGAGAACCCTCTTTAGCAGGGTTAAACTCACCTTTGAGCTGAGCCCCGTGGTGTTAAGCAGCTGCAATCATGACTGATGCAGCTGTGTCTTTTGACCCAGGTGTGCAGCCTCAGCAGGGGCAAGCAGGCATCTTTGGTGCTTGCTACAATAATTGAGTGAGTGATCTGTCATGCCTCATGGGAGATGATTTTTTTTTCCAGAGTGATGACATAGAAAACATTTTTATGGCACTGTGATCTCTCTGTGACCTCTCGCTCTGCGAGAAGACCCCACCTCGGCCTGTCTAAATACCGAGCATTAGTGCTTGCTGTTTTTCACTTGAGTGAACCATCCTTCACATTATCAATTGAAGCATTTCAGTCATACCTGTGACTGCATTAAAAGTGACTTTTACATTGAAACACTGAGAAATTAATCAACATGCCCAATTATGATTCCTTGAAGATTTTAAAATGGAAATGTGTATTCATATATATTTGTAATATAATCCAAAAACTACTGAATTATTACCTCATTGTTCTAGTTTATTCCTATTATGCTTTTATGCTTCATTTCCCTAGTGTTGCGATTTGTTATTAATGAGTTAATTGAGTTAATGAGTTAATTAATTAAGCTCACTGCTTTCTAGCAATGAAACTACACTTTCTAACACACACTCATGCTTCATAATTCAGTAGATTAAATTTTGGGACAGTTTCACTCCCTTGAGGCTGTAGCAGCATCTCCCTCAAACGTAAAGTTAATACATCTCTAGTAATAGATTTGACCTGTGTTTCCTATTTTATTCTTCAAACATATTTGTAGTTCAAAGAGTGTTAAATGATTTCATTATTGAAAGTTTAATATTTTTCGAGACTATATATATTGAAAAAAAGAGAACTAACAGTCATAAGGCTGAGCAGTGATTTGAGTGTTTGAGTGCTGCTGAAGAGCATCATTTGCACATTAGTGCAGAGCAATTAGCCATTGTTTGGCTTTCTAATAATGTTCTTTTTTCAGCAGGCTATGTAAAATATCTTAATCAATGCTTTTAGCCTAGCATTGCCCCTCTCCAACTTACACAATGCATGTCTTGTTTTTATTCTTTCTTACAGATTGCTGAATTGGCTTTTAATGGATAGATTAAAAGAAATATAGCATCTAAATATATAGTTTTGTCCTTGGGGGTTTACATTAGGGGTTACAAACAAAGACAATACACTTTGTTTTTCTTGTACATATATTAATCTGCTATTCTTTAATTGTTCTTACCCCAGCCTTGTCTAAATTGGCTCAATGAAAATTATCTCAATAAAACATTTAAATGTAATTGTCAAAACAGTCCGGGAAACAAAATGGTTTTAACAAGCAGCAAAGAACATTGTGTATCATCAGGATTTCAATATAACCTGAGAGTAATTGGTAGGTTTTTCATTCTCCGGACTTTAATGGAATGATGGGAAGGACAATGAGTTTGATTATATGAGATTCACTTCAAGTGACAACGACAACTAGAGAAAACAAAAGTTCATATTCCTGGGATGTTGGATTTTCTGTCAAAATAAGCAATTTATGGGAAATATAAATGTTTTTTAACAACAACAACAATAATAATGATAAGAATGTATTTACATTAGGTCTACATTAGATCTCTAATTTCTATTGCACATGACCTTTATCAAGTAATTGAAACCAATCAGGAATATACATGTGAAGAAACTCTCCTGCATTCAGATGGCCTAATATAGAGAAGGCAAAGGAACAAAAAATAAATGCTCATTAGAGTTTCCCTGTTGTTTAAGAATAAATTAATGGATATCTTCAGAATAGACATATAAAGTAGAAAATGTCTTAATTTTGAGTGAGTATGTATTGTATTGAAAAGCTGACATATTTTATAGTCCATGATGTAGTTTAGTCTTTTAAGAGCATTTCTAGCATATTTTGTGTAAGAAACTGGGGGATTACATGTGTTAGTATCCATGTGTTGTTTATGACATGAAAAACAACCGTGCTGATTTTGATGTTCTAGATAACAAAGCGCAGTGTGCCAGACATACATAATCAAAGCAACAATGATAGAAGTAATACCTGGCAAGGTCATGGGTTGATAGAGCATGTCAGGTAAACATTTCAGCTGGGAATGATTTATGTTGGAACATAAGCTGAAGTTAGACTGTTCAGTCATTTTGTTAAAGTCAACACCTGAGTCCAGTGGGCTTGACAGAAAGGTCTTATTGACATTGTGCAAAACATTTTTCTCTTCAAGGCACTGAACGACTTGGGGACAGCAAACACTTACAAGGTATCAAAAAGTATAGCAAATATTGAATTTTTTTGCACTGCAGAATAATAACACAATTACATATTTCCTATGTTAAGCAAACACACTGGACAATAATAATGTCCAAACATTTCTCTCCTTGGACAAGCTGCCAGTAGCACAAAGCCTACGTTATGTAAAACATCACTCAGATACAGCGTGTTTCTGTTTTATTTCCTCCCACCTTCACCTCTTTACTTCTTGTTTAGATTGTATTCAATCTCTGCAGATGAATAAGATGAATAACAACTGTTCTTATACCGACAGCCAATATTGTGACTGCTCACTTCCTGTCAGTCTCAACAGACTGTTTGGTAATCTCATGCCTTTTTGAGTACAAGTCATGCATGGCATGCAGGATTGTCAGACATCATGTAAGCACACAAATTTACTGCATTGCACAAGATAGGACATGACATGGCTATATCCCGACACAGCGTGATTCAGCTAAGGTAATATTTTCATTGTAAATTTATCTGAACATGAAGGTGACCTCTAAATATATGCAGCTAAACAAAATGCTTTGGAAACTGGTAAATAATGTTCAAGGTTTTACCTATTTCCCTATTTTATGCAGTATTATACAGTTTAAACAGTATGTTAACAGAGCATAATAATGCAGTTGCAGCAAACTCTTCAGTATCAAAAAGGGTGTTGCAGGTTCCTTTAAATATGCAGGACTGTCTTCACATTGTAGCCACTGACATAAAGGTGTACAGTATACGGCATTGTCTCACTCCCTCACTCCCCAATGAGACAGAGTCTCATTGGGGAGTGACAGACTATAAGAGAGCCATTACTGACTCCTATGAGAAGGTAATAAAAGTAAATAGGGAGAACTGCAGCTGATCTAATTCATTTTTACACACAACAACAAAAAGGTTAGATTTGTTGTTTTACTAGAATTGCATTCAAGGTTTATAGAGCATTCTCATCTTTCTCAGTTTTTATTTAGTCATTAGTCATGTGCAGCAGGTCTTTAAGCTAAAATTCACTATGTACACTATAGCTATAGCAAAGAGGTGTTAACAATTACATCGTGGTTACAGTAGATTTCCTGAAGAAGTTTAAATGAAGCATAATCTGCTTCTTTTGGCCACTCCCTTGTCACAAGCGGGTCGCTCCACATGTTTGATTTGGCAGAGATTGCATTCTTGACAAAACCTAAAATGGGATTTGTAGTGTATTTCCAGATGGAATCAAACCAGCGACCATTTGATAAACCTTGTAAATCCTCTTTATCATTGATGCCTGGGTGTCTTTATTGCAACACCTGAGACAGTAGCCACGCTGATCATTTTATTGAAGATTAAAGAATTTTGACAGCTTTTAACTCTCAGTGGTGTGCCTGTATTTGTTTGATAAAGGAACCTTTATACCTGGAAATGGCTAATGATGTCAGAAAAAAGTGCATATTAGCTGTGTTGATAATGGCCTGACTTCCTATTTTACATTCCTCTACAATCTCAAAAATCTCTTAAACCATTTTAAACTGTCTCCTTGAAAGTCTCCTTTGAAATCACCACTGTCAAAGAAAATTCAAAGATAGAAAACATGAACTGAAAATATGCTACCCTTGAACACTTCTTCACAGCAGTCTTAATGTCACAAGCTTGAGGTAAAGACTGATTCAATACATTCAATACAAGTGTAAATGAAGGTGAGAATTGTGTCTTGGACTATTGGAAAGTGCAGAAAACCTTTAATTAGTCTCTGTCTGTGTAGATATAGTGCATCTTTAATCATTCCTTTTTCCATTTATTTATTTTTTAATATAGGAAAAACGTTGTAAAAGATCGAATAATACAAATATTTGAGGTTTTTAAAAACCTTTAACCTTCTTCTCTTTTGTAGTGGTATGCCACTTAGGTGACAGACGTGTCTCAGTAAATCAGACACAAATAATGATTGTCAGGCTGTATCTGTGATGCCTTAGCTGCAAGGATGTTGATATGGTCTCTTGGGTCGATAGCTGATGACAAAGCAAAGACTGCCAAGTCCAAGGATGGGCAATGTGCCTCGGATGCTGAGAGGAAAAGGAGTCAAGATAAAAAAAAAAACCCAAACTGAACCAAAAAACGATAGGATCAAAGATGGTATTTTCTGCATATTGTAAAAAAAAAAAAAAACGTAAGGGGTGTTTGCATTTTTTAGATTTATAATAAGTTATGAGTATAATATAATAGTATAATATTTCAGTAGTTTCTGTCTATCTATCTGTATTTTTTTAAGCTGCATTCTTAATTCTCAGTCATTCATATCTGCATATCTGTTGGGTTTCTAGGATATTCTCCAATCAATCAAAATCTAATTCTTCTCAACACTGAAAAATTAAAATTGCATGATCAAAGAAATTATTTTTTTTAAATAAACCTATGAGTATGAAACTTAACAGCTGAGCATACTTACCTTAATTACCCACTCAAACCCACCATGGGTTAAGTTTTGCTTAGCAGTTTTAGAAGCTGTCTATAAGTTAGTTGATGGTCTTTAATGTTGTACGGGTTGAAGTGCTGTTCAGGTACCCAAGAATCTCAGAAGCTAAATTAAAGTAGCCCACACTCTTAGGCTACGTTCACACTGCAGGTCTTAATGCTCAATTCCGATTTTTTGATCAAATCCGATTTTTTTGTCTGCTCGTTCACACTACAAATAAAATGCGACAGCAAACGCGCTCTAGTGTGAACGCTCAAAGCGGCCCGCATGCGCAAAAGAAGACGTCACACACAACGCACTCCGTTTATACCCAGAGCAAACAATATTGTTTGACTGATGGCCCTTAATATAAAGACTTCCGACTTCACGTTTCCCAATTTTTGCTTTAAGTTATTTTGTTATTTACATAATAATGTAGATAACCTAATAATTATCCTTATTGCTGTTTTAGAGGAGCGGTGCTTCAAAGGATAGTTGCAGATTTCTGTCAGAATCTGCAGATTATACAGTACATAAAATATACGTGAAAATAAAATGTTCACGTTTCCCCAATGTTGTCTTCCCAACAGATTCACTAACATCTACACTGGATGGCCAGGAAGCGTTCGCGATGTCTTCTCGGGCGCTTCTCCGGAGCTGATAATTGGCATCTGTCTTGTGTCAGTGACGTAAAAGACAGATTTAATGCGACATGACCGTTCAAACAGCAGTCACTTTCTAAAACATCGAATATCTATCGGATTCAGTACCACATACGAAAATGACCCAGATCGGATGTGAAAATATCGGATTTGTGCCGTTCACACTGTCATACCATGATCGGATATGGGTCGCATAGGGTCCAAAAAATCGGATTTGATGCGCTTTCGCCTGCAGTGTGAACATAGCCTTAGACAGACACATAAAATAGCTGTTTTTTTTTCATCCTGAAGTGCAGAAAAAAACAAAAGTGAACTCTATTAAGCTCTAGTTTGGAAAATAGGTTTTCTAAGCAGTGTAATCAGAAACTCCCTCCACCCATTAGCAACACATATGACAGAATTTTAAGCTCTGAGACTGGATATTTCAGTCCAAAATGCAATTTGGGAGTTCTTTTTAACTCATTGAATACACTGTAATGGGTAACATCTCCTGGGTCTAGGTGCCGTTTCCCCCTCCAGGGGCGAGGGTACCTGGACCTGGGGTATAGAGTTTGTTTGGGGAGTGTGATTGTGTGTACAGTGTCCATGTATGTCTATCCCTACGTTGGGTGAGTGCTGAGTATTTGTATATGTGTGCATGAGGGTGGGAATGCATGTTTGTGTCTGTGTGTGCCTGTTTGTCTGTGTCTATATGTCAGGACGGGTCTTACACTCCACCTCTCTGGGAACTCCCAGGCCCTCCAAAGGCCTATCTCCCCTCACCACACTCCCTGCCGGTAACTGATGCCCTCAGGGGTCGGTGTGTTGGTGGTTCTTGGTGTCCGGGGCTGGGCGCTCAGGTATGTACCAGCTCACTCCCGGTGACTACTTGGCAGGGCCTGGTGCTTGTTGCTCGGTCAGGCCTCTTCCCGGGGCAAAGGGGGCCCTCGGGCCTCCGGGCCTGCAACTCGGTTCACTCTGGCACAGCTGGCTGCTGGCAGAGCCGGCGGGCATGCCACCACAGCCCCCTCTAGCTTCTGCTCCATGGCTACTGGGTGACCCCTCATCAGCTCTTCTCAGGAGGGTTGCACGAATGCCCCTCCGGTGGTCCTCCTTGGACTCTTGCACTCTGGGGCCTCTGGATGTCTGGAGCCTGGATCTCCTCCATGCCTGCTTCATGCCCTGGGGGACGGGGCTATGGCTCTCTACATCCTCTAGTGGACCATTACATGGGGAAACCTTTTGAATACAAGCGCGCTGATCCACACAGGTGTGCACACAGGTGTCCACACAGGTGTGCACACGGGTGTTCACTGTTCATAGACATAAACTACACCTCTATTGGCTGCTATTTCCAAGCACATTATGCGCTGTCGGTCCTGCTTGCTACACAACAACATTCAATATTTAGTATTTACTGCTGTTTACACTTAGCTAGATTAACGTGATGGTGTTGTGTTTAGTATGTTGCTCTGTTTTTTTTGGCTTGTTTTCTCTTCTTTTTCTCTCAACAGGTGATCCAGGAGATTTTTTTCTCTTCTTTCTCTTTTTAAGTACCCTTTCTCACTGTCCCTCTTCCCTTCTGTTTTTCTTTTCCTTCTTTCTTTCTCCCTTTCCCATCCCTCAGTCATGCCTGTTCCGTCTGTAACAACTGAAAATAAAATAAAATAAATAATAACAACAAAGGTTGATCAAATGGACCAATGGACCTGAATAACGATCAGTAATTCCAGTTGAATCCTAATAGAGTGCTTCATAAGCACAAGAGATCCAGATGGAAGAAGATGTAGAGGAGGTAAAGAGAATGAAAAAGCTCAGTAACTTAACAATTTGCTTTCAACATCATACTTTCTTGCATATCAAACTCCATTGTAGTATTTTTATTTTATCATACAACTTAAGTTGAAACATTATATATATTGTGAAATTATTCTGTTATTATATGTTACCTCATATATGTAATCAAAGTAGTTGAATTAGAATACTGCTGTAGATCATATTATACCCTTTAATATAGAGTGTGTGAT
>NW_024582376.1:1298807-1315034 GCF_018398535.1 Haplochromis burtoni
TATATATGTATATATAATGCATTATAGATGTTTACTTTGAACCTCTTCGAAGGTTTTAACCTACTTTTACAAGTTGTTTTTGCAGCTGTTTAATTAGTGCTACTACAAGCTGCTTCCACTCCAGTGGCATCATGCTTAATATTCGTAACCTGTTACTAAGATGCAGTAAGAACACAGATTAAAAACATAGATGATTAAAATCTTCATCAACACTTTTTCCAAATCTTGCTGTTGAATTTTATATTAAGGCCTGCTGACAGAACTCTATTAAAAAGTTCTTCAATTTAAGCAGTGAGTTTGACTTCGCAGTATTTAAATTTGCAATTTATGTTTTTTCTTCTTCTTCTTCTTTTATTCCCTCTGATCCATAGAGTGTCATACATTATGTAGTAGCTTGGTTGTGGCACAGCACGAGTGGGTGTATCTTAAGCGGTGGCTGGCTCAGGCTTGGCTCTCTACCATTGAAGTTAGATTACTAACGCAGATAGTTAACCTACCTCTCACACACACGCTCTCCAACCGCCTGTTGCCAAGGCTGGCTGATAAAGTAGAAAGCTTTGATTGTAGATATTTTTGCTTTGGTTGTTATGGCTTTTAAAATCACGTATATTAAAGTGTAAAATTCACGATCCACCCCTCATTTCTTTATATTCTGCTTCCAAGGTGTTAGACTTATGCTCAAGCATAAAACAAGCACATAGAAGCAATATTAAATTGTATCTGTAGGTGTTTTTTTTTCTATTGCTTTTGTTGAACAAAGTATGACAGGCATAAAATTATATTTTTGCACCAACAAGATGATCCCAAAAGAGCTACTAGCTGAAAACTTGGCATATCTTCACATGTCGTCCAGTGCATCCTTCAAACATTTTAGAAAACTGCACAAGTGGAGGGCAAAAGATGTGCCAGGCTTTAGAAATCTATAACAGATGAACAGTATCTGAAAATTATGTCTTTAAGAAATAGGGCCTGACACAGAACATGAGAGACTCTGTTGCTCCTGTACACTGGAGCCTCATCAGAAATGTTCTCAGAGACAGAATCAAGAAGCCATTTTTAAGAAAGGGAAGCAGGGAGGCAAGGCTGACCTGTTGCAAGCTATACAACTGCACAGTGGGAACTTTGAAAGGCATAAAAACAGTATGCCTTTGCATGAACAGGGTGATTCTCAAATAGCTAACTGAAAGAGAAAGTTTTAGCACTGACAGCAATCTGTAAAACATAGTGGTGGTTCTGTTATGGTTTCGGGCTGCATCTCAGCTCAAAGCCAGTGTTGTAGACCTTGCCAAATTCAGATAAGTTTTGATTTTGATCCACCACACAATACTTTTTGTGTAATGCTTGATTGGCAATGACTTCATTTTTCAGAATGACACTAATCCCAAACACACTCTGTGTGCAGAAGAACCCAGAATGGAACACTATCAGTCGTAGGCTGACCTCGCCAGAGCCCGAACCTGAACATTATTGAAGCAGTGTGGGATCAACTTGAACAGAACAGAAGGCAGAAATATCCAAAGATGAGCTTTGAATGACCTTCAAGAATTCTGGAGAACTTTTCCAGAAGATTACCTAAAGAAATTACAAGAAAGCTGTGTAAGATAGTTCAGGCTGTGTTGAAGAATGAAGGTGTTTATACCTAATAATGACTTTCAAGCTCATTAGAACTGTACAAACTCCATTTTTGCTTCATATACTGTATTTTCACCTATGTTTGCACATTTCAGTATATTGCTGCATCTATTTCACATTTCCTAGCAGAATATAAAGAAAATCTTTGCAAGCACTGTATTGGTATTGGATTTTTTATGGGGACTGGCCTTGCTTGCTGTTGATGTTTGTTATGTACTTGCTCCACACATTATAAAATAATATTACCTTGCAGTCATTTTAATGCCTTCTACACTTTCTTTTTTACATCTCATTCCTGATATGCATGCAGATGTAAAAGCCGTGGCCGCAGTACTCCAGCCTCTGAGCAACTTTATCCCTGAGAGAATAAACGGAGCGGAGTGAGTGTTACTTTCCCTGGTGATTTTCAAACAGCTAAGCAAATATTGCCAAACACAAATAGTCTCTCTGTAAGCTAAATATACAGAGGCCACATTATCCAGGAAAAAACATTAAGCTGGGATAGGATCCATCCATCCATCCATCCTTCGTGCTATTTAATTTCACTAGCTAAATTCTGGGCAGTATGATTGTCCCAGATCCCAGGTTTAAATCCAGTCTGGGGCATTCTTGCATGACTTTTTAAATTAGTTCAATTAAATTCAATTCAGTTTTATTTATATAGCTCCAAATCACAAGAGCAGCCCCCTCAGGGTGCTTTATATTGTAATGTAAACACCCTGCAATATCAGTTTTTTTCTCCCCGTGTCTGCTTTTAGTTTCTCCAGGCTTCAGTTCGTCAGACTTCCCACAGTCCAAAGTTATACATGTTAGGTTTATTGGTGAATCCAAATTGCCCACAGGCTTGAATTTGAGTGTGAATGGTTGCCTGTCTCTTATGTGTCAGCCCTGTAACAGATTAGTGACCTGTTTCTTGCCCTATGACAGCTGGAATATGCTCCAACATTTCTTTTGAATTCCAAGGTTTGGCCCTGTGGGTTTTCTATTTTCCCACCGGTTTTTGTCACTGATTTGGCTTACTGACCAGTTGATACTGTTTGCAGGTTTTCTGCTCTGAGCAGGCTTAGCTGGCTCTCGCAAATGGGAACTCACCATTCTTGAGAGCCAGGGGGTATAGACTGAGTACTACAACAGTCTGGTGAAGAATAACAAAAAGAGGTCTAGGTTAAATACTGAAGAAGAGAGTGATGAAAAACAAATGTGGCGACTGAATCCCAAGCGCCCTCACCCATTTCCTGAGTGAGGTAAGCAGCAGAGTTATCAGGTGCACAAACACCCACTCAAGTAAGAAAGGGAGAGTGACAGTTAGGGTGGAAGAAGAGAGACAACTAGAAGTTAGGACAGATGTGGAGGACTGGTCGCACCACGACAAACACAGACGCAACTGAGACAGGTAGGGTAGCTGTGCTCAAAACCATGTGGCTGTGTACTGCTGGAGTTTGACCTTTTTCTAAAGTGTCATCTGTCCTTTATCTTTTATTAAATAATTTCCCAAAACACACCGTGTATTATATAATAGGAATGGATCTATATACCAACTATTGATATAGATAAATGGGAATGCAAAAAAAAAAAAAAATACCACAAAGGGGCGCATACTGTAACTAATCTAAGGTAAGGTAATATTACTGAAGAAAAGACTGAGTAACTTTTCTTTGACTGAACAAGTATCGCTCAGCCTCTTGCGCTCTGACAGCAGTTACACATTGCTGACATTTTAAAACATCACTTTAGTGAGCAAAGTGCAAAAAAAAAGAAAAAGAAAACAATAAAAATGCGTGGAAATCATGACATTAATGCTATACTAGAGCAAATCCCCCAGTCAAGAGTTTAGACAAGAAGAGCAATATTCATATTTTTAATGGGAATTTAATTGAACCTCAAAATCAATGCAATTATTTAATAACTGTTTATTTCCTTGAGTGGTGATTGAGCTGTTGGACAGCTACCAGTAAAAACACATTTCAAAAAGGTCAGTCAGAAACTCTGTTTTTTCTCATTGTAGCACAAGATGATGACACAGACTTCTCTCTGATTCAAATGGGTTTTTTTCTCCTCCTAAATAATGCATTATCCGCCTGACAAATTTTGTGAGATGAAGGAATGCATCACTACTAGCAATATGTTAGGGAAACAATTTAAATTGTGTAAGTTACATTAATAACAGATGAATGATTAAATATGGCTAGATACTTGAGCCAATAATAGTCCACACTAATGAATTACTAAAAGAAGTTTAATAACTCGGGAAGTGCAACCCCAATCCTAAAAATATGTAATGCTCTGCAAAATGTAAATTAAAACTGAATGATTTGCAAATCTCTTAAACCCACAGTTCATTGACAATAGAACATAGCAAACAGATCAAGTGTTTAAACTGAGAAAATATACCACTTAGTTGCGGCAGTGTTTGTTTGTGTTTACCACTGTCTAGGATCCACTCTTCTTTTAGCAACAATCCAAAAACTGAAGAGACCAGCTGATGGACTTTTAGGAGAGGACTGTTATCCCTCTTTTGGATGATACAGAATTTTAGCTGCTCAATCATCCTGTATATTGTTTTAGCACTCATCATACCTCTGAGGTATTTTTACTTCTTTTATTTTCCTGGTAAGCATTTCATTGTGGCGTCAACAAGTTTGGGTAAAGCAACATGAGTGAGGGATGACCTTCCAGCAGGAAAGGATCAGATATGGGGTAAAAGACAGAGCTTTGGAAACCGTTCTGATTATCCAGAGCAATGACCTAAATAAAGGCTAAGCTAAAGGCTAGCATGTGGGGTGTGTAGTCTTTTATATTGTGTGGAAATGTGTTTGAATGATAACATGTCTTACTGACTTAATTTATGCTACTACGGTTATGTCTGTTTGCAGTGCTATTTGCCTATGAAGAGTGTTTCCAACCCCCCAAACCTCTCCTGTGCAGTCCTGCAAAATCCCAGCTGCTGCTTGATGTGTATGATGCTGTTGGTTGAATGCTGATTTGTTGACAAGTGAGCCAGAACAGGGAAGGAAGCAAGAGTGGAGTTCACCAGAAATGAGAGAAAAAAAACATGAAAGATTAAAAACTACAGCATGAGAAGTACAGTGAGTGTATACACAGAATCATGCCTAATTTTAATGCAGTGTTGTCTCCAGTATTGATTTTCAACCTTATCTCTTGCACACAGAAACTTCTCCTGATTTTTATAATCTTTTGATGATTTTGTATACTGTAGGTAATGACATATTCATAAGGCTGAGAAACTCTGCCTCTCTAAGAGGATCTCTAATGTTTATACATCTGTTGCCAGTTATTTGTTAATTGGTTACAAAATGTTCCCTAAGCTACTTCCTTTTAGTGTCACTTACTTTTCCAGGCTTTTCTGTCTTTTTTATGATGTGTTGCTGTCACCAAATTTAAACTGAGTTAATATTTTTAACAACCCATTTGCCATTCAAGTCAACCACTCCAAACAATCTCACTCAGTTTCTTTGGTACCAAGAAGAATCAAAGTGTGATGAGGAGAACGGGAGCAGTTTGTCAGAAGACATAAATTTGCACCTACCAAGACAGACCTGTGACAGCATCAGTCACAACCTACAAATTAACGTCTAAAATTAAACGATAAGACATTGATTTGAATCCTGTATTGAATCCCAGGCTGTCAGTAAGTTCTAGTCACTACAAGGTAAGGCAAACAGTAATAGCTAGCTTCCCAGCACCGGGATGGAAAGGAGTGACAGTCAAGGGGCTAATGCACAGGCCATTCATCCAGGCAGTCAAGGCTTCATCAGCCAGTTCCTCAGCAATCAAGGCACGA
This sequence comes from Haplochromis burtoni, assembly GCF_018398535.1. Lineage (NCBI taxonomy): Eukaryota > Metazoa > Chordata > Actinopteri > Cichliformes > Cichlidae > Haplochromis > Haplochromis burtoni. Next base: position 1,304,242 of record NW_024582376.1, read on the forward strand.
GCTAAGGCAGAAGTGGAATGAATCCCCCTGGATTATCACAGCCACAATTTTATTCTCATTTAGACGTGTCATCTGAACCTCAAGGTATATAAGACTTCAAAAAACACCTCATATGGAGTGAATGGTTGAGTGCAGACTGGACAGAAAATTATTAGTCATATGCAAGTAAAGATTGCAGCCTCTCACCTCAAGAAAATGTATTTAATGATGACATGGCTGAATGTAAAGTCTGAACAGCATGCAAGGAGAATTTGTTCTGCATGCTGATGACCACAACGTTAATGCTCATGAGTATCTGTAGGCTGCAGGTTAAGTACAACTTAACCCAAGCTGGCAAAGACTCCAAGAATGTTGTGGGGATATCAAAAGTGGCGTAACATTCACTGCTGAAAAAGTTTGAAAATTTCCCTAAACTCAGCAACAAAGACAACTTGAAGTAAAAGAGTTTTGTGGCATTCTTCTAGAGATAGTCTGCAAAAGCTGGTGACTATCTTCCGGGACTGTTATATTTGGACGCTAGAGGAGTACATCCCCTTATGGAGAAGCTTCCTCGGTTTGCAGGAGAAGTCAGTTTCAGTAAGATCCAATTGTAAGGAGGAACATCTTTCATCTTTGTAAGAGAGCAAAACTAAGGAACCTATTGAAAACTTATTGAAGCATGCAAATTAGTTTTGTAGCATTTGTTGTGTATTAACATATAATCAAAGACTGCTGACTGGCGATCAAATGTATGAACTGTAGAAGTGGAAAAAATCTAACCAAAAATTATTATGTATAAAATCCAGTTTCATGCAAATGCACATAGCTGGTGGTAATGAATAAAGTCTACATTCCAGCTCAAAGGAAACAAAGGCAATAAAGAGAGCAATGAGTCTCTTGAAAATTAGTGTTTTTGACCTTTTCAATACACACTCAAGACCTGCTCTGGGGTAATGAAAATTATGGGAAGAAATCTTGCTAGACAGTCTGTGGATGGTAAAATCAAGCTTCACTTCCAAATTTGATTGAACGTGATGTGATCCCTGACGACAGGAAAGAGAGCCCATCCCTTGTAATGGCACAACATCACCGACACTTACAGCAAGTTGCAGATAAAATTCCCCCTTAAAGAGCCAGATGCTCCTTCCTCCTGCTCTTGGGTAGAGATATCCTGTGGGTTGACAAGGTGAGGGAACAAATCAATGGCTCTTGCAGTGCGCCTTCTGCACAATGGCTAGATCTAGGATGGGTCACCATGGGTGACGCCTGCCTGGGGACAGCCCATAAGCTGCCAAATGTCAGTGTTTTGAAAACACGTGCTGCACAGTGGCCGTGCATAGTTTTTAATCTGTGTCCCATCAAAATTGTAATTAAGGAGCTCTCAATGACCTTACACTGCCTCTAAACTGCACTCCTGTCTTGCATTGATCTCTCGGGAAAATGTTGGATAAGAACTCTGACACAAAGGGCTCTTCCACTTAAGGGAAATAAGGACCACTGGTATTTTCCATCTTTCTGAGCATAAACCCCCCGTCAGTTAAGAGTGGTATTTGATCAGAGTGCTAGCTATGAAGGTTCGTCCCTGAACAAAGTTCACCTGGGGAATTCCGTCAAAATCAGAGTCAAAGACAGGGATGGGCCACATGCAGCCAACTTTTTTTAACACTCTATTTTTATTGGTAGTTTTGTATTTTTTTTTACAAAACATTCAGACCCTTAACAAGTACAGAGCATCTAGGCTAGCAAAGACGCATATATTAAAAAAAAAAAGAAAGACATCCATTTATGGTACAATCAAATCAAATAGGTGAATTACAGCAATGATACATGGTACCAGAATTTATAATATTTTTCCATTCAAGTAAAGGTCCCATTTTTTCCAGTACTTCTCAAATTTAACAGCAGGAAGTCTTAGTGAAAAAGTCAGTCTCTCCATTGTGTAAATTTCCTTGATGATGCCTATCCAGTCCAAAAATGACGGTGGATCCACATTTAGCAATTTGCGAGTTATGGCTTTCTTTGAACCAGCCAATAGTATTAATAAAACATATTTGTCCGACTTCCTCAGTCCTTGGGGCAAATCACATAGATAAAACACAGTGAAATCAAGGGCCAAGTTCAAGCCCATCATAGTATTGATTTCTGTAATCACTACTAGCCAGTAGGGGACAATCTTAGCGCATTCCCAAAAAATATGAAAATGTCCTGCAGATATACATCCACAGTTCCTCCAACACTGAGCCTTGTTAGGGTCTTTACTTTGTTTACGCTTAGCATTAGGCGTGACAAAAAAAACGCACTGTTTTTCCATGCAAACTCCCTCCATAGACCTGAGCTCGAGGGCATTACCACAGCCTTACATATATTAAACCAGTTGTCGTCATGTATTATTACTTCAACGTCTTTTTCCCGTCTAGCCTTGATGTACGTTGTGTCATTATTCCTACATGTTTGTAAACATTTGTATAATCTGGATATCTGTTCCTTTGGCGCATTTTCCTTACAAGAGTCAAGGAAGAGTTTAACCAAGCCCGTGTCCTCCTCTTCTAGGAATTTTATGTTTCTGTCGTAATTGGTGTCGGAGAGGGACAGTTCCTTCTTTATAAAATTCTCCATGAATTTGAGCATGTTGTCCCCTTCTTCATCCTCTGGCATCCCGTGAACACATATGTTATTCCTGCGAGAGCGGGCTTCCAGGTCGGACAGACGTGTCTGGAGAGCTTCTTGTAACTGGAGAGTATGGCCGAGCACGTCTTTAAGGTCGACTGTGACCTCCTCCACCTCGGTTACTCTCTGTTCGACCTCCTCGATCCTATTTGTTACCTCTTTTAAGACCATGACAATTTCGTCGAGCCGTTGCTCCACTTCTTTCCTAAACTCAGACATTTCTATTTTCACAAGTCCAGTCTTTTCCGCTATTTCTCTTTTCAAATTATCCTGGACTTTTTTCAACTCAGCGAGAATGTTAGCTTCAAATGCCTCCATCTCCATAGCTCCGTGTAACTTTAGCTTGCTAGCACCGTCAACTTCTTTCGGTGAAAAAACTCCTTCCTCCGCACTTTCTTGCCACTTTGCTCTTTAGTGGGCTGGATGAGTGTTAGTGTAAAGATGTTGCACATTTAATCCCATAGGTATCTTAATATAAAATAAAAAAGTGCAATTTCACCAGTCATCTCATTTTTCTTGCATGATAAATATGTAAAATCTGTTACGCGACTACTTTGGTGGAGCATGAATGGCTGTGAAGAGAACTGTATCAGCAGGAAAAACTTTAAAATTGATCAAAATTACAGTTAGAAGTCTAAAATTTATGTCTTTCATCCAAAGCTGTCTAACTGGCCAGATTGGAGTCTTTGCCGAGCTGATTATGGCCCCCCGGGCTAATGTTTGACACCCCTGCTCTTGGAGGTAGCACAGACAAGCACTGAGCTTACTATATATAGAATCAATGTCAACATAAACCTTCATCAATGCACTAAGAAGATGTTACTCCATTTACTGACCTCCAAAACCTCTGTGGTCTGACAGAGACACAAATTCCTCAGGAACTTGTAATGAATTGAAAATCGATCACAGTGATGCAACATTAACCAGCTACTTAACGGAAAAAGGCTCCACATGGGCGTTTTATCTATCCCCATTCCTCACACATGAGTGGTTCTTAGGAGATACTTATCAGTATTGCTAAACAGATTCTGGATGCAGTGCTTCTTCAGTTTGCATACACACAACCAACACTTGCTAGTGATGGAATAACGGCGTTACTTTTTCAGTAACGAGTAACCACAATATAATCAGCAAATACGCATTCAAAATATATATTTCAAATCTCAACAACTTCTGCTGTGAATGCTGAGTACATTCAAGGCAGAAGTTATGGCAGTAACTAATGCAAAACCACCTGTGCAGCTGTTCTCACGCCAGCTTTGCTTTTAAATCAGAGGTCAAGCTCAGTAATGCCATCCACTGCCAACTTTGACCCACACTTGTTTCCACACAAAACAGTAGAAACAAGTACAGAGTGTTGAAAATACTCTAGAAACTCTGGAGGAGAAAATGCCTTTTTACTCTCAAGAGCGGTGATGGGAATAATGGCGTTACTTTTTTCAGTAACGAGTAATCTAACTAATTGCTATTCCTATCGTTACAACGCCGTTACCATCACTAACAAGAAAATGCGGTGCAGTCACGTTACTATTTTTCAACAAACAGACGGTTGAAGCTGTCTTCAGCTTACCCCACCTTATATCAGTTGCACGGAAGTAGCTGTCTAAAGATGAGCTTTAGACAGCTAGATGGCCGCGCTCCCACGGACGGCAATCACGATCACTTTTTGGCACAACACCTGGAGCTCAGGGGGGCAAAACAATCGCATGAGTGCTGCTATTTGACTGAGGAAGAATAAAGTAGTCGTGGTAAGCCAATCACACGACCACTTCAAGATGACAAAGCAACAAGGTGATATATAGCAGTTTTTAAATTATGTTGATAGGCCACGTAAAACCAGAGTCATCATAAACAATATATACGCTGCGTTTTTCCTCAATAGTTTCATCACGTTTGCTGTCTAAGGACAGCGCTAGCAAGCACTCTCTTACAAGCAAAAAATAAAAAAACAAAACAAAAAAAAGCCCGTTCGTGTTGGTGGAAAAATGCACCATGTCGGCCACTCAAAAGATGATATGGCGACATGACATTTGGTTGTTTAGGGAAGAGGGGAAGTTTTAGGAGTAACGGCGAGAGAGAGTGGGAGTGAGAGAAAGAAAGAGCAGAAAAAGAGAGAGAGCGAGTTTTGAGACGTGAGAGATTTGTGACGTTTAGTGTGTTTGGAGTGTGTAGTTAATGTGTTGTCTTGTGTAGTTAGTGTGTAGTGTAGAGGATAGTTTTGTGCTGTGTGTCACAACAATGAGGTGAGTGCTGTCTCCAGGTAGAGAACAGGAGTGATACACCTGCTTCTGTCAGACCTGCAGGTATCAGGCTGTGATGTTCTCCTTTATAGTGGACAGAAATTATTTTTTTGGAGTCGCACAAATAATTTGTGTGGCGTCTTATTGAATGCAGAATAGCTGATGGTTATATAAATAGTTTGAAATGGTTATAACAAAGGGTAAAAGGTGAATGGCTGCAAATAACTTTGTTGTTTGCAAAACTTGTCCATAGGATTTTAAAATTGACAATTTATACTTGCATTTAAAGTTATGAAATATGATTCAATAAACAGTTTGTGTCATGGCCTGGGTCTAGGGACCCAGGAGGAGGAGCTCGCGCTGCCCAAGCAGGAGCTCAGCGAGCGGGAGCCCGGCGTGCGGGAGGAGCTCCCACCATCGAGAGAGCGGCTCGGCGTGCCGGAGGGACCCGCTCAGCCACAGCCGGAGCTCGGCGTGCCGGAGGGACCCGCTCAGCCTGAGCAGGGGGTCAGTGTGCAGGATCCGCGTCCACGCCCTCCATGCCGTCCACGTCCAGCACGTCGGGGATTATGGGCCGTTCTACTCCACAACCCGCTGGAGCTGTTGCAACGCCGCCGCCACCGGACCCGTGGCCGGCCGCCGGAGCTGTCACACTGTCGCCACCGGACCCGTGGCCGCCCGCCGGAGCAGCAACGCCGTCGCCACCGGGCCCACGCCGCCGGAGCTGTCACATTGCTGCCACCGGACCCGTGGCCGCCCGTCGGAGCTGTTGCGACGCTGCCGCCACCGGACCCGCGGCAGGGCGCCTGAGGTATTCCGTTGCTATCACGGGACCCGAGGTAGGCCACCTGAACTCTTGTGTTATAGTTACTGGCCGCCTGAACTGGTTTTCTCATGCCACGGTTTTGGGGGGTTATTGAACTGTTTTGTGCCTCCGCTGGAGTCGCGGTTGAGCCTCTGGGACTTTTGAGATGAACTATTTGGTCATTTGGGGGTTGGTTCCGGCCCTCTGTCCTGTTATCCCCCCCGCCGCCCGCCCTGGGGTGGTTGGGTTGTGGTTTTTGTTTTGTTTTGGGTCGTCGGGAGCCGACCCTTAGAGGGGGGGTACTGTCATGGCCTGGGTCTAGGGACCCAGGGCTCATGTATTTTCAGTATATGTTTATGTTTTCCGTGTGTTGTTTTGGTTTGCTCTCCGTTTCTCCATGTGTCTCCGTGTGAGCTTCCGGAGGTGTGGGTTCGCTGAGGAGACTGCGAACCCGGAAGTGTTTCTGCTCCAGAGACAGCCACACCTGCCGCTCGTCGTCCTCTGCCAGCTGCAGCAGATTACGCTCGTCAAGGGAACGGCATGTAAGACTGCAGCTGAGCTGAGGCCGACGCTGGATCCTTGAGTCAGAACTCGTCAGTACTGCCGTGAGCTTTTGCGTAACCTCCGAGGAAATAGATCCCCTGCTAACCTTCTGTGTTTTGTGTTACCAGGAATCTGGAGCGGAGTGTGCTTCTAAGTCACGGTGTGGGAATTGGAGTTTTTTGGAGTCGCCACCTTTCTCTTTTACGGACATCTGCACTGTGTGGGATTCAGGGAGAATCACCACGGGACCACAGTGCTGGGATTTTGTATATAGTTGTGTGTTTTTCACCTCCTGTAAATAAATCCACTGTCCTTCGCTAAGAGTCTCGCGTTTTGGGCCCTACTTTCACTGCCACTCCACGGTCTGCCATCGCAGCCCGTGACAGTTTGTGGTTGTTACAGTAAAAAATATAACTTTCTTCTCAGATTTTATGTTTTTTGTCTGATTTTAGATCAGTTGTGTTCATACAGTATGTCAAAATGAAAACATAACTGTAAATTCAGACACGTGAGGTTGTGCTGAAAAGAGTAATTCCAAACAAGACAAAGTAAATAGTTTTTAAAGGTGAAATGTAGAGGTCAAATCAAAAGTAGTTAAAAATGGCCAATTATACCCTAGACCCCAGAGGGTTTAACATTCTCTTAAGTAACGCATTAGTTACTTTTCAAGTAATTAATTACTTTTAGAATATTGTAACTCAGTTACTAACTAATAACTATAATTAATTACTTTTCAATGTAACTTGCCCAACACTGTTCAAGAGTCAAAGAGAATGGACAGATGATATGCCAAACGGCAAAATTGGGGATGCTGTTTTCCTTCAAGACAACTAGACACACAGAAATGACTGGCCCATCAGATGTTTTGCCAACATATTTCTTAGCAGTGACCAAATCCCCCTCTCCATTAGTACCAACCCGGATCGACTCGGCATGGTTCTCCACAGTTTCCAGGGTTTTCCATTCGGTCATTGTGCCTGGTACCAAGTCCTTTTTCAGTACCTGACGGGGTTCCAAGCGATTCAAGCAGGTACTAAAATATGACGTTGTCACAATGCACATCACCGACTGGCTGGCCAGTAGCGTCACTCGATGAGTCTTGAGAGCGTCTTGTTCACAAAAATTAATTACTCATTGGAAATTTCATGAAATGTAATGGTTTGCTTTTATTATAAAAGTTCATAGTGTAAGCTACATTTAGCTTTGAAGGTGGAAAGTCATTGCAAGCACAGGATAGAGATAACTGAACATGATGGTATTATTACACTTGCAACGATCTGTGCATAATATAGAGGTTTGACCTGATTTGCTTCTACCAGCATAAATTGCATCTCTTGTTATGAGAAAACTTGTAAAATTGACTCCATTGTCTTGTGTTTAAAGATACAAATGTCAAAAAGGGACAAGAGAATTCATACAAATAACCCAACAATGTTACTAGTGTCTACATATTGAGTGGGTCTTGCATAATACATTTATCTGGTTCAACAGAAGGAGAGCACTGCACCTTTCTTAATCTTATGTAATTTAGATTAATTTTTGTTTTCATATCAGACTTGGAAGATTGTTCACAGGAGAACACTGGAAATTTCCTGATAGAATAGAGAGACTGAAAAAGTTTATCAGACTAAGACCCTTTTGCACCATTTAGCTGCTGGGCCTCTTTCTGCTCTGAATCACTCCAGGTAATGTTTTCAATCAACCTCTTGAATGAACTTTAACTTTAACTTGAAAGAGTCAGAAAACCTTCAAAGGTTTTCTGAGTACTTTTCTGTACTTCCTCATTCCACCACTGATCATCAAATACATTCTTGGCAGTTTCCCTCCGATCACTGTGCATCCACTATGGTAATGCTTGCTTTAGGATTAGGTAGAACACAGACATGCACAAGAAACTATCTCGGTGTGCCATATGAAATTTTAAATTTTTAAAGGTTTTCTGACTCTTTCCCTTTCAACAGCAGCAGACTCCTGCTTGATCTCAACTATCAGCACCAAAACAAAAAGGGGCTCAGAGGTGATTCCTGATGTAGTCATACTCCCTCCTTGAACCCATTTGTCACTCCTACTGCCCACCTCACCACTGTGTCACTGTCCTCACACAACTCTTGCACTGCCCTCACAAACTTTTCTTCCACTCCTGACTTTCTTAGGTAGTACCAAAGTTCCACTCTTTGAACCCTATCAAATGTTTTCTGTAGATTCACAAAGACACAATGAAGCTCCTCTGACCTTTTCTATACTTCTCCAAGAACACTATCAAAGCAAATATTGCATCTTTAATGCTCTTTGTCAGCCTGAAGATAAACTAATGCTCAATGATCATCACCTCTTCATGGTATGACTCTTCAGCTCTGTCCCTCTGTAGTTACTACAGCGCTGCTCTTTCCAGGTTTGTGTTAACCTCTTAAGCCCCAAGCCTAACTGATCTCCTGCCTTTTGCCCCCGTATCAGGGGCCGTTGGGGCTTAAGAGGTTAAATAACCTGGTGACAAGTTGCCCTGGCTTCTCTACTAGACATCTTCATACCGCCGCATACCACATTTCTCTCTCATGTATTTCTTCATTTATCAGCTTCTCGAGGTACCCCTTCCGTCTGTATACCTCTAATCTGCTGCACATTCTTTCACGCTTGCTCTCCCGGCCAAATCAACCAGTACTTTTGAGTCCTTTTCTCCTTCCTTGGTGTCCAGCCTCACATACTGTACACTCATACACCTAGCCTTTCAGTTCTCCTAATCCTCTCTGTTATTACTATTCCACTTTAAATTTGCTAGCCTCTTCCTTTAAATACTTTTCTGTACTTCCTCATTCCACCACTGATCATTAAATACATTCTTGGCAGTTTCCCTCCGATCACTGTGCATCCACTATGGTAATGCTTGCTTTAGGATTAGGCTAGAACACAGCCATGCACAAGAAACTATCTCGGTGTGTCATATGAAATTTTACATGTTTACATTTAATCTCTATCAGAAACAGAGCTAGGAAATTAGTCCAGGTATTTGTAAGTATTTAACTTTCTCTGAAGGTATTATCATTTTGCACCACTTGTTCTAAGTAAGCATATGGCCTTTAGGGCCTTTTGGGGTCTTAGCAGATAATACATTTTTCTAATTGTTAATGGGCCAGCATAGGCACTCGATAGGACTCATTTCATAGGCATGAGAAGATTTCAGCTATATAGGAACGCTATCATTATCCAGTCATTACCTTAGGTTCCTTATTGCCTACACAACAACAGTGCTGTCTGAATCCTACTTCTCCAACCCCTGGGGCTATTTTTGGACACGCCTGTCAATTATTTCTGCAAAGATAGAAACTGTACAGAGGTGATGAGGGAAAACATACACTAGAGATTGAAGAAAGAAGAGGGTGGGGGAACAGACACAACAAAAACTCTCCTCAGAGACTCTATGGTACAGCATTGCATTGCATGAATAGCTGACTGCCAGTGTTATGTAGTTTATTGCTGATATGATATTTGATATTGTACTGCAATATCAAAGACATATTGTGTGAAAGCATATATCCAACCACCTTTAGAACCAAATGTAAATCACTGCTTGGTCACATTACATGTGAAATATAATACAGAGAGGACTGAACAGAACTCGAGAGGCTGTATCGCTTTATCTTTCCTATTGTATATGCCTGTGTTGGGGAACACTGGGTACAATGGTGCTTCAGCATATCAGTAATCCTTGAACTGGAGCCCTAAGGCGGTGCATAAGGAATGACACTGGGGACGGGCTGTCCAGCATTCCAACATTTTCCTCTTGATATAATCAGAAATTTAATCAGAGACATGGCGGTGCCCTGTAGCAACAATAAAAAAGGTGGGATCAAAACCATAGTTGTTCATAAATGACACAAAAAAATGAATGAATACAAAAAGATTGCATTGTGAGGAATTCCCATTTAAGATACCCATAATTGTTGCTTTTTGGCTTTCTCATAACTGAGTGTCACTGTGAATTACGTTATGTTTATCTTGCATTTCTTGCACTCTGACTACATAAATATACACCACAGCTCCAATGTAGACTTTCAAAAGGTTTATGGTTAGTCCCATATATGATTAGACAGTGACATTATTTTAATATTTTAGCTTGCTACCAAAACAGATTACAGTTATTTGATGAATTTAAGGTGACATACATTTTTACATGCAGTTCATCTCTATCTGCATCTGAGGTTACCATTTTCAGGGAATTATACAGTATTTGACTTTGGTTTTTATTATTCTAGTGTTTGAAATTTTGGAATTTCATAGAATTTAATGGAATTTTATATAATATACTCTTTTGTAACAGTTGGAAGTTCTTTGTATTTTCATTTGGAGTTTTCCTAATAATTCCTTCCTTTCTCTTATCTCTCTGTGTTCTCCCTCAGAGTGACTTCATTCAGGTATTTTCCTCTGTTGTAGTTTAGTTCCTCTTTCATCCTGATAGCCAGTTTTCTCGCTTGTCTTTTTTTGCACAGCCTCCCTTTTTCCTTTGTCATGGTACTCTCAGTAGCTTTACAGGTGGCTTTCAAAAGTCACAGGCTAAAACTTGT
>NW_024582376.1:1315727-1335111 GCF_018398535.1 Haplochromis burtoni
ACAACAAATAAAACTGTGAAATGTGGATTGTTAAACATTAGGTCTCTCTCCTCTAAGTTCCTGTTAGTTAATAAATTAATAATTACAGTAGGATGATTGTGTTAGTTTAAATGACCCCTGAGTTACACTAATTGATGCTTTGCCTTGTCCACCCAGCTGGAAAACTAAAAAAAAAACATTTTTATTTGTTGTTATCTATCGTCCACCTGGGCCTTTTTCTGTCTGAATTCTCAAACTTTTTACCTGATTTAGGGCTCAGCTTAGATAAAATAGTTGTGTGTAATTTTAACATCCATGTAGATATCCTCAACACGGCATTTAATCTATTATTAGACTCAATTGGCTTCTTTAAACATGCAAAAGAACCCACCCACCACTTTAATCACATTCAAAATCTTGCTTTGACATGTGGCATAGAAACTGAACATTTAAAAGTGCCTCCCTATTTGCTGTGTAATCAGTAATGGATTAATTTGCGGTGGTTAAATCACAATGACTTTCAATACCATAATAAATCTCTTCCACAGCATGTCCTGTCTTTTGTCTTGTCTTCATCGCTCACCCACAACCAGTCGCAGCAGATGGCTGCCCCTCCCTGAGCCTGGTTCTGCTGAAGTATCTTCCTGTTAAAAGGGAGTTTTTCCTTTCCACTGTCACCAAAGCACTTGCTTATCGGGGGATATATAGTTTTGTTGGGGTTTTCTCTGTTTTCTTTGTATTATTGTAGGGCATTTACCTTATAATATAAAGTGCCTTCAGGCAACAGTTGCCTCAATGCAGTAAGAAAACAAACATGGGTTAGATCTTGACCTTGAAGACATGTTTGGGAGAAAACCCATTGGGCGATTAGTGTGTATATGTTTGATTACTGTAGTTTTGTGAATTGTAGATGGATGCCTCAACAGAATCCATGAACTTAATGGTCCTTCGGCTGAATTAGCTAAAAGCTAAAGGCAGAAAAATCCATAAACAAATACCAATGGAAGACTTAAAGGAAGAAACCTTTATACACAGTCGACTGGGACTCATGAGCCTTACATAGCTTCTTTGTGAGGCTCTCTCACACACATGCACACACAGACAGACAGACACACACAGACAGACACACACACACACACACACACACACACACACACACACAAAAATGAATGCCTAACCCTAACCCTTAACCTAAACCTGACCATAACCTAACTGTAACCCTGACACTAAAACCACATTTTGAGCCTCAAAGATGCCTTTAAATGGCTTTAAATTTGTGAGGACCGTTTGTATGTCCTCACAAGTGACTGTTGGTTCTCACAAGTATAGTAGAATGCAGATTTCGGTCCTCACAAAGATAGCTAGACAGAAACACACACACACACACACACACAAGGGGCAAGTAAAATTCAAGTCCCTATAGTTTGCACAAGTCCATTAAGTTGTATCACCAATTATTTCACAAGTCAGCTGCTGAATGAAGGTATTCACTGAAACTGACAGCCTCGTTACTGATTCTGCTCTTTTGTAAAAGAAACAAGGAAATGTAACAAACTCTTGAGCAGCAATCACAGTTTTAATTCTGTTGTGACTGTAGGGTTTGATAAACTAATGAATAAAATGTAAGTACTGCTGAGTGAATACTTCAGTTATGAAATATAATAACATTAATTGCATTATCTTTGCAAAAGACAAAATTAATAGAGAGCCAGCTGAGTTTAGTTTGCAGAGAAGCACAGAAGGCAAAAACCAAAGCTGACCACCAGAAGCCCTTTTTTACAGGTTTTAAATTTACATTTATTTAAAAGGTTTCCACAGTTTCCAACCAACTTTTGACAAAACATTTGTCTTACAGCTGTGGGCATATGATCAATAAAAATGCCAATGATAGCCTCATATACAAATTCACAGCTGGGTGACTTTGGTGTTAAGTTATAGAAACATAAAAAAAAATCACACAAAACCATAAATCAACCAATCAAAGCAAGCTAACAAAGCTGCATGTTAAATTAATTTTTTTGTCATTGGAGTGGTGTTTTTAACAGACAGCTTTAGTCACTTAAGACAAAACACGAACTCTCATGAAGACTCAGTAAAAATTCCTGTTTTCTGTTGCACTCAACAACAGTACATTTTGCCTGCATGCTAGAAAAAGCAGTGTAGAGTTAGCAACATGCCCACCCCATCACTTTCACCTTACCTCAGAAGAGAGGGACGATTGAGGGTTGATTATGGTTATGTTTAACTGGGGTTTCATATTTTTACAGTTTTTATATTGTATGATATGGAACCTTTATCATTTTGGGAGTATGCTTATTTGCTCTTAGATCTTAATTACTAAGAAAGAAACAGTCGTCTCAATAATCAAACTCCTATAGAAATACAACTCAGTTTCATAATTTTGTTTTTTGCTGGTGTAATAAATTGCTCTCATCTGTTTCCCTTGATAAGGCTAAGATACACTTCCCTGGCTCTTCTTTAAGATATTGATTTTAGATACTTTAGGGTGTTTGGGTATCATTTTAACTCCCAGTTTATTGATGTAAAGCCAGCACAATCTGCAGTTAAATGTCAACTCCTCAGAATAAAATCAAGCATGAATAATCACCTTTACTAGCGCTGCTTTCCGCACTGTAGCTGCTCAGATATATTTCAAGGAAAGGTTTAGTCTTCTGAGATGACATGACAACAAAAAAAGGTGAAAGCTGCATTTCCAGAGCATTGTGTATTCAGACTGCAAGTGCAGCACTCAACACAAGTGATGAATTACCTTGAACAGCAACTATTTTTCATTCGGTTGCCTTAGTCAGACTTGGGGATTGCTAACAGCGGTAGAAATACTTTAATATGTTGTTTCTGGCTCATCCCTTTGTTGTTCTTTTTTTTCTGAAATGATGCAATGCTCAACCATCTTTGCCCATCACGAAGACTGATGTTGAGCTTGAACGAAAGTATAAATGATGTCAGCTACTCATGAGAGTAAAGAGTGCATTTCACAGCCACAACAAAGGAATTATGTCATCCCCCTCTTGACCCAGACATGGTGATATGCATCCATTGACACTGTAGTCTTACTCTTTTACCCATGCACAACACACAAAACTTTATTTCAAATATTTATTTCCACTTGTCAGTTTGTCACACATAGATACCACGGTTTAGTGGCAAACCATGGCGCCCACAAATATTTAGTTTCCCAATGACTCGTAACACAGCGTGCCCTTTAAAGAAAAAGAAATATTCAAAAATGAGATCTGTAGCAGATGCACAGAGGCATCGAACCATCTCAAAATTGTGTTTTAAATAACTAAACATGAATAACAACAATGAAAAGAATAACACACAGTAATAACAAGTAAATTCAGTCAGTGTTCATTACTAAAGAATAAGCTGGAGTGTTATTTACGCTTCATTTTGATCTCATCTTCAGACATGAACTCCCCTTTCCCACCTGTTCATTAGGACTGAAGCTATTCAAACAGTGGCACATAGCGAGTCAGTCCGGTAGCTCTGTGTGTGCGTATAAGCTGTAAATATAAAATGAGATCATCACTCCAACTCCAACACTGTAGTTGTAATAGTTGTATACATGTATTGCGGTAGCTATTATTTCAGTTTCACCCCATTCTTGCTCAGCAAAGGCCCCAGGGAATGGCTTCAGGGGCTGGGTTGCACATATCCACATGATTATACCTGGAAGCTGCAAATTCCACATACCAGTCATTAGTTTTAATGGAACAACGCCTCTGCAGCAGAGCTTGGTGTTGCTTCCAGTAAACAACTCAAACTGCAGATCAGTCCTAGGAATAACAGAGAAGCTTTTGAATAATGGCCAGTCTGTTATGAGTGTATTCGTATACACACAGTGAGCGGTGATATTCATGTGGCACTTCACACGGTATCTTAACTTCATTTATTGGAGATCTTTTGCAATTTATTGTTAAACATGCATTTCAAGTAGAGGAGCAGTGTAGCATGCATCACATTTCTATTGCGGTCATATAATCACAATAAATGCATTAAGAAAAACTATGTACAGCAAATAATAATAATAATAATAGCATTAGTAATTATAATAGATATTTATTTATAAAATTGCTAAATTGCAGATATTGGCATGGCTGCATCATACAGCAAGTAAATTATACCGTGTCTTTCAGACAATCAGTGAATCTAATCAGTGAATTGTTTTCAATTTTAACACTGCAATGAACACTGACTTGATATCTTTAAGATTTGCAAAAAACATCTATGATTAAAACATAAAGTACACATACAATAAATAGCAGTTTGCATGTGTGTGGTATACACAGATGGCTCCTTACATGACAAGCACAATGATGTCAGAGAACAATGTCATTTTTTTTCTCTCTCCATAAAACAGGTCATCGTTACAGACATTTCTTGTTTTACATTCAGTGATTTGGAGAACGGGACTCCACACGAAATTTAACATATAGATCCAAGACGCCTTTCAAGAAGACAAAGCCAAAGCCAGTTTGTTTTTTTTTCAGTCACTTAACTAACTTTAAATGAACAGATCGCAGTTTCCCCACGTGATGTATTTTCCTTAAGAGGATGAGGTATTTGTCACAGGATATGCTTTCATTCATCACCTCTCCTTCAGTCTGATCAGATAAGTGATGTTGCAGCTCAGCAGTGCAAGATCTTAATGAATGCCTTTCTGAACTCAACATTAAAGGTGGTGTATATGATGGGATTTACAGCACTATTCACATAGCCCAGCCAGGTGAAAGCGTTATACATCTCGGCAGGAACCTTGCATTTGGTGCAGTGGGTATTCAAGATATGTGTGATGAAAAACGGCAGCCAGCATATAATGAATACACCTGAGGAAAGAAAAAAAAATTAGGTATTAGAATAAGATACAGAGAATGAGGAAATAAAGCCCAAATATGGGTGGCCCTACTGAGGAGTTGGATTCTAAAGTATCAGTACAATTTCTTTTTGTTGCATCACTGTCTGACTTGTTTTTCAAACTCTTTTTTTAGGTCCTACTGAAAAAATTGATTGAAATGAAAACAAAAACAAACGTAAAGACAGCCAAATACCTATGATAGAGCAGTGGGAAAAAAAGATATGTACATTGCAAAAAACGCTTTGAACACGCTCCTTTGCATGTTCAAAGATAACATTTGGTTCTAGAAATGCTTAATTTTCCAGTGTCACTTCAACTTTGATGTGCAGAATCACATAAAACGGCTTTTAATTGAGCTTGTATTCACTTTCATGACTTCTTTTAAAATCAAATGAATAATTTAAAAACTAATAATAATAATAAGGGACTAACTTACCAAGGACGATGGCTAACATCTGGGTAGCCTTCTTTTCCTTTTGCTGGGAGATCTTTCTCTTGCTCATGGTTTTCACAGAAGTCTGAGTCTTGCCATTAGGTAAGGCCTGTGTCTGGAAGGCTTTGGCTACGATGGGTGCCGGATCGCCTAAGGTCTCCTTGGCAGGATCGCCGTTCTTTTCTGCTTTCTGGCCCTCCTTGTGGGGTGTGGGGGGTGTTGAGATGGGGCTAGCGCTGGCCTTGTTGGGCATCAATAGCTGATGGCTTGTGGCTGGAGTGTCTCCAAGAGCACCTTGTATCTGCTGCTTCTGCTTCACACTGCTTCCACTGTTATTCAGCTCATCCAGCTCCAGATCTTCTCCCTCATTAACCACATCTTTGATGAATATCTGAATGAAGACAAATTTAGTAAAGGTTCATTCGGATAGGGGGTAGTGAGTATAAAACTTTTCTTTATTTAACTTTGAATTTTAAAATTACATTTATTCTAGCAGATGGGGAAAACTTCAAGGTGACATCTTTCGAAATCTCTGCAGGCAAAAACTTTTTTTTTCATCAATTAAACTTTTAGAGGAAAGCATAAAAACAAAAGAACAAAAATGTATACACACCACTTTCTTCTTGTTGACAGGAAAACTCCCATTAGTTTTAACAATCATGGTGCACAGCCTCACATCCTCTGGATGAGTGCACTTATCCTGAAATGAAAACAGCTGTGTCAGGCAAGGAGAGAGTACAATGTCAAAGCAACTGACAAAAGGGCCGTCTAAGCATGGAGGAACAGGTCCCGCTTCCTACACGGTCAAATGAGGCTACACTGAGCACGGAAAGGCTGTTTAGCAGCACTCTGATCTGCAGCTTCTATACCCGCTGAAAATCCAATCCATCAATGTGACCATGTAATATATTGTTGTGTGAAATAATTTCACCAACCTTAATTTGATAATTAAGATAAGAAGTGAAAAATTATGCTCCATTACCCCTTAAAGATTATAGCCATCTGTCAATATGCTGCCATATATTGACCAAAACCACAGCACGAAGCCATGCATAAACATGAGTAATGTACTGCACTGGATCGAGAGTGTTGCTTACTTTCTGTACAGACATCAATAAGTTGTGCTATGACAAGAAAATCAATACCCAGAAAAGCAAAAGGTCATTTGAGGGCCATCACAATTAGTTTTGCATGTCACATTTTCTTTTTAAATGACACATTTTACAGGGAAATGTGTCATTTAAGATTCAAATTTGTGTCCTGGATTAAACCTGATATTAAATATCTTATTTTCATGTAAGGTGTTAAAAACTAAAACAGCTAAAAAGCCTTTTCTAGCAGAGTCTTGCTCAATTCAACCCCTTATCTTAATCCATTGTGTATTCAAAGAAAATCAATCGCAGTCTGTGTTTTTATTTTAATAATGTGTTGCTCTGTAATACAATGTCTGCTTGTAAAACCAACAAGAATAGCTGGACTGAAAAAATGTATTGCAGTTCTCTAAAGAAACAAACAAAATCAAACAGCAAATGATGTCTTTTGTGATGTTTTTTAGTTTAATGTATTACTCTAAAATATTAAGACAGTACAGAGAGATAAAGGAGCTTTGATAAAATAAATGTGTAAATGAAGCCATAAAAACACGAGCCAGCTATAGCAGCTCACCTTTAGTGAGGTGGCCATATCAGGGTCCGCAGCCTGAGAGACAAGCTGCTTTGGTTTTGTGTTGACGCGTTTTCTGCGCTTCCTCAGGACCACATAAATTTGGACATAAACGAGCAGAGTGATGATGAAGGGTACATAAAAGGACACAATGGAAGAGTACACCACAAAGGCTGGATTGGCGATCACACAGAGAGACTCATCACGAGTAGCTGTGGAGATAAGCACAATGTGAATTAAGACTGCGTTTTCTCTTTCTCCCAAGACTTGCTGCTTTTGTGCGTGTGTGTGTGTTTAATCTTATTTTACTTCCACTTTTAAAAGTCTGTAAAACCAGAATTTGGAACCTTAGATTTGCTTGAACCAATAATTGCTTTTTGATTGCAAGTAGATCCAAAAATGTCACCACTTCTACATTCCCCTCACTCTGAGGTTATTTACACAGCACTCTTTCTACCTCACCTCCACTCACATTAACCGTACTCCCACTTCTCACAGCCCATGTGGACTGCCTTATAGCTGTGGAGCCAAATGCAGAGATCATCTCACCCCAGTTTTGGACTCTGCAAGGGTTGTTTGTTAAGTTTAGATTTTAATAATTTACTAGATGAATTGCCCTCATTTTTAAAATTCCCTAAAAACTAGTTTAGAAACTGAGGCGATGCTTCTCTGGGCTTGTATTTCCAGCTTTTTGGACAAACCAAAACTAATAATTATAAAGAAAATTGCAGCATTTCAAGTTAAACCTGTCCAACTGTCACGCTGAAGGCTGTGGCTAGAAGGCTAGAGAAAGTAGTCTATTTAGGGGGAACTTCACCAATTTTATACAAAGAATTATCTTTCCACTAACAAGGTTCAAGAAAGATGCAGGAAGCCTTCAGTAGTTGCTATCAGAGAAATGTAGGATCCAGTGTTTTTAAAGCTCAGTTCACACTCTGGGCTAGAAGTCTGGCTATTTGATGCTTCACTTTTCTCCATTTTTAAATGTCTTTTGAAATTTGTAATTCCTTCTTTCATGCTTTCTACAAAATATGCCGACTCGATCTACAGTCAGTGTTTATTTCTCAGGGTTTGAGTCTGAGCTGAACCAGCATTAAATGAAGGACTCAAAGGGATGAGCGGAGCTTCAAAGTGACAGGCCACTGGAGTTGGTCAACAACAAGGTGGCGCCTCGCAAAAAGCACTTAATCAAAACTGCTTTACTAGTAATCCTCCTTTAAGCCCCTGTTCCTTGGAATAACCAACCTAAAGGCCAAAGGCTCACTAAAAGTAGATACACACGGGTGTGAAGGAGTTCTTTACCGGCACAAATAGCTCCATAGTAAATTTACAGTGCAGTATTGTAGCTGTAACTGGGTGCTGACATAGATGGTCTGCTTAAGTACAATGGCAAACGTCTGTTACCTCTGCTATCACTCTGTCTTGCACCATCACAAAAGCATTTCTGATTCACAGACTGAAGATCATGTGTGTATTGTACTCTCTCTTACCTGTGTTATTTAGGCCAAACAACAGGGGACAGGATATGGCGAAAGACAGTACCCAAACCACAGAGATCATCACCGTGACCCGTCTCCTGGAACTGTAGCGGGTATTGTACAGCATTGGCATTGCAACTGCTGTGTAGCTGTAAGGGGTAAAGGAAACATAGTTGTCATAGTTATAATTGGTGAAAAACATGGCACATTTTTATAGTTGTACACAGTGAGTAAAGCAGGTTTGAAATATTTATATACACACACATGCTTTTAATAAAATTTCATTTTATTGTATTTTTTTCATTAAGTGATCACACCACTTCTATTTCCAGTTCTCTTTCTCCATCAGTTGAAATTTTTAGCTCAAAGCACAACAGAAAGCATGGAGCCAGAAAAGGGTGAAACAAGAAATGCTGCCTGTCATTTTTAATCAAATCCTTTTCCAAGATGGACTGGCCTGTGGAAACAGTGCTGTAAGCTGCAGCTCCAATAAAATGAGATACTAGTAGGAAGGCTGTTTTAACCCCAGTCTTTTGCAGGAAAGGCCTTATCATTTAACCCTGATACATTAGTTAACCTTATTAGTGAGCTTGCAGTAATCACTAGGAAATGCCCAGCTTTCTCATTCATTGATTTTCTTTTTGGTTTTGAAGTGTTTTACTCAGAAAGTCAGCTTGGGAAAGCCTTTAAGAGCGCATGACTGAGTGTCTTTGTGACAGAAAATCAGTGGTTACTGACTACCAATCCAATGTTTACGATGATATTGGCAGAGATTTCTTCCAGTAAAAGTTTTTCCTCCTATGAGCAAGAAGCCAACTGCTTGCTCATAGGGGATTTTTGTAACGTTACCTTACAATTTTTTTGGTGGTTGGTGGAAAGCACAGGTTAGGAAGGTGGTTGCAAAGAAGCTGAAGTGTAATAAGCATCAGACAGTTCAATAACAGTTGTTAGTATTATTTTTTTTGGCATGCATGACATGAATCATTCAAACAATAATAACCATTTTAAGTGTTTTCTCCCCCTATTTTTGAGCTGTTGATGGCGCTCATCAGTGTAGTTAGAACATTGAGCATGGCGATATGACTCACTCAGTGAACATGTAATAATCACCACACCCTTGATTAATAGCTCACTTAGTATTAATCAAGCCCTTTGGCTATTTGTGCCAGTGGCAGCCTCGCAGAAACCCACGCAGCCTGCGTACAAAAGACCTGTCATTTCAAGCTTGCACACAAAAATAGGACCAGTGCGCATCAGGTCAATAGTCTGAAAACTTGTGAGACACTATCAAGCTCTAGGAAAATATGTAGCCACTAAATAAGCACCTGCGCTAAGGTAAAGCAGCTCAAACACCTGGAGACATGGGATGCATGTTTTCTTCCAACCTTTTTTTGTCATGTGCTTCATATTACATTAATAAGATTGTTTTGGGAAGCTGTAGTTTTAGGTAATTGTGCAAACCATTTATGTAAACAGACATTAGTTTTTCTCACAGTAATTGAAGCAACGTGCTGTATATAAACACATTCAAATAACGCTAAATTAAGTTATTCTATTGCATATTATGACTCACTGAGAGCATTATTACAGAGAAGTGTTTTCAGCCATAAAACCGCCTGCTTTTTGGCGAGCATAATTGGAGATTGGAGTCCACGCGTACATTCGTATTACCTCCTACACATAAGCAGTTTTGTCTTAGTCCCATTAGTCTTCTGGTTCTAAAGAGGAAGTGAGTGGTTAAATTGATTGGCCATTGTTGGAGGGCGCCCCAACTCCAATTGCAATTAATCTAGTCATCCTTCTAAAAAGAGTGAATACTTACATTTGCACACAGAAATAGACCCCATAATTTCATCACACCCCAATTTGCTCCACATTAGAGAATAAGAACAAAGTTAGCACAGCAGGAAGCAATCCTTGGATGTATAAATTACTGCGCTGCCTAGAGCTGGAAACACATTTATCTGTGACTGTTATATGAATCTTTGCAAATAAATCGCCATCATGTGAGTGGATCCTTAACCGTGCCAAAGCCAGGTGAAGTGATTCTTGATTCTGTCACAATGATTCACATATTTGGTATTCACAAATATGCAGCAAACAAGCACAGGCCATATCACTGATATCTAAATGTAAATTCAGGTGAGATTCCTCTCTAGTGTGCTTGAAACATTCATTTACATACAAAAACAACGATATACGATCACATTATTCAGATTAATAAGATTTTCTCCACATACAAGTCATCTGTATTCTAATTCACTCACCTCAGTAAGAGCTGAAAATGTGACCAAGGTGAATATTTATTACTACACTAAAGTGAAAGCCTGTGTGGAGTTATGAGATTATTGTGTTTGTTTACTAGTCAGCAAGACTATGCGATATCTACAAAGTGTAATTATAGGACCATAGGTGGAAAGGCGCAACACTGGCAAAAGAAGAACCCATTTAATTTTGCTGTGGATGCAGATCACTTCTTTAAAATGGAGAAATAAATCAGTGTCACTGGATATGCTCCTTTAGCGTATCTTTAAATTAATCATGAAAGAATTAAATTAAATTAAATGACGATAGAAGAGAATAGATGGATGGAAAATGTGGTAAATATATCCTTGATATTCCCATGAACAGCCTTCAAGTGTAAGTTTCAAAACATTACATAAAGTTTAATCACAGCACTATCGTTAAACAGTTTTTTTAAAATCACAGAACAAAATGAGAGAATTTAGTTTTTAAAGAATCCACGTTTATCGACAAGACAAGAAGCAGTGTTCTTGCACTGTTATGTTGAATTAAACAGAGACTATTGATTTTAAGCAGTTCCGATCAATATTTAAACAATGAATCAAACTACTGTGTACGTAATGGGCGTTCTGAAAGACTGTATCTGAGCAGATAGTTAAAAACTGATGCTAGAAAAATATAACACTGAAGTGCTACGTTTAAGCTATTTTGACTTTGTTAAAATAATCTGTATTAATTCTTTATTATAAAAATATTTCATGTTGTTATTAAATAATATTGATGCATATGCTGTTTGTAAAACATACTATGTAATATGCAATCATTAATCTGAATTATGAGGAAAAGAATGCCTCTGGCTCAGTTTAATATTCAAACCTGAGCCTTTTGTTTTATTTAATACTTTCATCTAAATCTTAATTTTACACCCTTTTTGCATGTGAGAGGCTCTTTGGTATTTTGATCATCTTTACATCTTTACAGGAGGACAATTTATGTGAGTAACATAAAAATTCAAACTTTGTTTTACTACTGACTTAGTTAGGATATATGAGTGAATTATGTAAAATGAATGCTTAATAACCTATACTCATTGAAACTTTCTTGCTTATAGTACATCATTTAGCATTCAGATTTACACAATTATATCACATGGCTTTAATACTGATAGTCAAAGCTTTACAGTGTACTTTTAGATGTTTGTAAGCTACTTTAATTGAGATACTGTAATTAATCTAAAGTGATATTATTCACTGTTATTTTTAAATTGCACTTTTTATTAATGCGTCGAATATCTTTAATAATGGCATTATTAGGCTGCTGTGTAAATGTAGTTGCCACCTCTACTAAAGAAACTTTCAAATATGACTCAGGTCTGTGGAACATTTCAGCATCCCTCAGCTCACTCTTTTAGTTTTCCACTAGTCTTAATATTTTTGATGCATTCCTTGCTCTCTGTGGTCTCAGCTGCAGCAAAAACCTTTTTAAGCAAATATGCTCTATAAACCTGACTGTTTGCTACAAGTTTAGTTCTAAACCACAGTCAAAGTCTTCCGCTCTTAGATTATTTTAAGGATTTTTGCAGCTAATTTGGTTGAAAAGCCAGCAAGCTCTACAGTCTAAATGACTATGTAGATTGTTTGCTTTGTCTGCACTCTCTCACAGAAAATATGTCGTTTGTGAATTGCATAAAAAACAAATGACTAATGATTCAGGATGACAACTTTAAAGGAAAGACAGAAAACAAATTTGCATTTAATGTATATGTTTTTTTAAATAATAAAATTTACGCAATAAGTATAGTATAGTTTAGCATTGTGTTATGTTATGTTAGCATTTAGAAACTAAGTGGTGCCTTTTTCATACTTGGGATTCCAAGAAACACCCTGTGTTGTGAGGCAGGTCTAGACTACAGGGGGACAATTCACACATTACACTGGCCAGACTGCATGCATGGCATTACTGGAACTTGATCACAGGATTTAATATTCATAACCCCAGCTCCAAAATGTAAATACAACCTGATAAACCCATATTCCATTCACAACAGATTATAGAAAAAAAAATCATGATTTTAAAACAAAAAAAGGTTAATTTTTATTTGATGGCAGAAGCAGTTCTCTAAAAAGTCGTTACAGGGCCATGTTTACCACAATTTAGAGTCCTCTATTCATTTAACAACAGTCTGTAAATATCTGGGAACTGAGGGGGGCTGCTGCTGGACTTCTTTGTCCTATTTTTTGTTTCATGATGTGCCAAATATTTTCAGTTGGTGAAAGATCTGGTCTGCTGACAGGCTGTTTCAGCACTCGGACTCTTACATAACAAAGCCATGCTGTTGTAATATTAGCGGCATGCTTTTTAACACTGTCCTACAAAAATATGAAAGGCCGTCCCTGAAAAAGTGACGTCTGTTTTGCTCTATATGTTGCACTGATGGTGCCTTTCTACACCTGCAATCAGCCATTTCTACATGCACTAATGCACCCCTATACCATCAGCGATGCAGGCTTAACAACAAGGATGGTCTCTCTCCCGCTCCTGTAGTGTGGATGATGTGGCATTCATATTTTCCAAAAAATATAAGAAATTTCGATTTGTCTGACCACAGAACCGTTTCCCTCTTTGCTTCAGTCCATTTTAAATGAGCTTTGGGTCACAGAAGATGGCAGCATTTATGGATCATGAAACTTATACAACTTATAGACAATATTATCTGGAAGTGTTCCGGAGCCCATGCAGGAATTCTTATGACAGGATGATTCCTGTTTTATTGCACTGCCATCTCAGGATCTTAAGATCACAGGCATCCAGTGTTGATTCTCGGCCTTGTCCATCGCAACTTTTTTGTAAATGGTGTTTGGGGTTTACTCAGCAGTTAACTAAAAATTAACAACTAACCCAAAACACCATCTGACAAGTCATCACATTGGCTTAACCCTTTATAGCATGACCTATGAAATAACTGCCAGGAAATTCAAATTTTCTGAACCATTTATTGAGCTTATTGAACCATCTAACAAATCTGCTTAATAAAATTGATTAAATTACATTTAAATGTCCTTTAATTTGCTACATCTGACATTAAAAAATGCTTAAAAATACATCGTGCAATTTATTTAGGTTTTTCAGGATTTAAAAAATTACACTGATTATGCAGAAATCCCCAAACCACACAAAAAACTATATGTATTAAACATGACACACTAGGCATTAAGATGTTTATTTCAAACAATATTTATTTGAGAAATTGGGTTCAGCAAATATTTATTTATTTTTATTTATTTTTTTCTTAAAGACTTAATTAATTAAAACTCTTTTTTTTTTTAATTTGGTGTATATTTATATTACAAAATGTATTTATTTTTACATATTCAATTAACAATTAATTACTCAAGATGAAATCCTTTTCAGTGATTTGCTCATTTTTGTACCCGGTAGTTAAACCTAAACTTTGCTAAAGTTCATCTATTTTTAAAATTTTTAACCCTGGCATATGTCTATGAAAAGGTTGCTGCTGACAGTGTGCAGGCACCCACAAATATGCTATTAGATTTCACTCTCCACAGCACCTGTCTTACAGGTGGTCCTTGGATAATGCACTCATTTTAGTTCCAAAATTGCATCAATATGCCATATTGATGTGCATACATATTTCTGTCCTGAACATCTGGTGGCTGGTAATCAGGATTGCAGATAAACAGAAACTGAATGTGTTGTTATGGTGTATTCCTGGCTTAAAAATCTCATTTTGTTTGTTAATAGCTGTGTGTGCTTTGATGGTCATGCAGTTAAAAGACACCAGTTTTCTGTTTCATATTATTCAGCAGGTAAAGATTTCCATCGGAAATCCATGCTGGAATCATAACAGGCTAAACAATCTGCGAGGTGGCAAACTCACCGATCAATGCTGATGGCACAGAGATTGAGGATGCTGGCTGTACACATCATCACATCCAGAGTGACAAAGATGTCACAGTGGATCTTGCTAAAGCGCCACTCTCCCACCACCTAGGAGAGGAAAACATCCACAAATGACAGTTAACTGCCAGAGTCAACAGAAAAAAGTCAATATGCTAGCAATGGAAGCTTCTTGGCAGAAATAATGTGTTTGTGTTCAGCAATAAAAAGCAAACCTGACACTAAAGCCTTCTTCCATAATTTCCCATATCATTTCAAACTTGGCAACACAAAGAGAGAAGCAAAGGAACAAAACTGAGACATAAGAGGAAAGAATGGATGACTGAATTATGAATGAGTAAGTATTAAAAAAGCATCCGTTCTATCACATGAAGAGATTTCTTGCCGTCATAAACATTTTGCAAGAGCTCCAAATCCAAATAATATGTCAGTTTCTTTTTTATGAAGAATTTTACAAGTGACTAATTGAAATAGTTGAAATTTGACAGATTATCTTATCTCTCCACTTACAGTGGTAAGAAGTAAAAGCTTCAAAAACATATAGACATCCTCCTTAGACAAGACAAGTATTCTTTACCATGTATCCTACTCTTTAGCTCGAGGAAGCGTTTGATCAAAGACGAGATCGAAACCTGTTTGAATTCATGCCACCGTTGCTCTCAGCTGTATGATCTAAGCTCATGATGAAACCAACATCAGTGATGTTGTGACAGGTCTGAAGCCGCCCAGCTTGTCTGACACTGAAGCCTGCCTGTTTCCTCCCACAGCTCTATCAAGGGTAAGGGAGATGTGTTTGTTCAGGGGCAACTCCTGCCTGGCTGATTAATCTTTGTCTTGTGGATGTGTCTTCATAAAACTAAGCTCCCATCATTAAAGAGCTGTAACTTTTTGCTGGTGTCGTTATAGCCAGTTTTCTGTTGCCCTGAAAACTGATTTCACCTCTCCTCTCTTCTCTTTTCCACAATTTTCCAACCTTTAACTCTTGACGTTTCTCTTCACTGTGGCTAAGCACCACTATGATAGTATGCTTTCATTTTGACTGTTTCTCTCTTTGCTATCATCCTTTTGCTCCTTGCACTTGACTTTTATTTTTCAGTCAAAGCTACTCCAACACACCCGTGCAAGTTCCCGTCCTGCTAGAGCTGCGAACAAATTTTAGTGTTAAAATTTAAAAGGCCTACAAGAGCTGAAAGCCATTTCATGTCCTTGTGGCTGCAACTGAGGTCTGTTCAGTCTATGTAGCGAAACACCTTTTGTGGATATTAAACAGCTTTTTACAAGACAGTCATAATAAATGCATGTGTGCCAAAACTGGCGTGATCCCCTGTCAGGAAACATCGATCTGTCCTTCTCAGTTATCCCACCGTTTGCATTTTTCTGTTAAAGTGAAGATGACTTTAATCTTTTGAAGTTAAATTATGACACATCATCATTTTATGCTGTGAAATATTTATTTAGATTTTTGTCATTATAAGTGCTTCAGTTGAAAACGTTGCGTTATGAGGTCTTTACTTTCGTGCGATTTATTCAAATCTGTTCATTTTGAGTCATTTGTGCCAAATTTGAAGATATTACCTCAGCATGTTCAGAAATATTTCATTCATGAGAATGGGAATGGGATGATTAACCCAATGGCATTATGCTTCTGGCAACAAATGAAAAATGTAGGCAATAAAAAGATAGAAATTATGACAAGTTTACTAATGTTGTCCATCAGCAACACACAACAGTGCTATTATATTATTGAATTTTAATGATGGGTTTATTTGTTTCTCCTTAAATCCTGCACTTCACTTCATTATTGAAATTAATTGACTGCATCTTTGTTTGCAAATTAGTAGATTGTTTGAAGAACTTTCCATTCCCATAATGGGTTTTCTTGTAATACTGCAGTGTCATTGTTATTTGCCAAGCTCATTTTTTTGGTGAATTATCATCTATAATTCACATTATGCATACCACTTATGCATATGCATATCACTTAGAGGGTATTGGCATTTGATTTCAATCTACAATGCTGGGAAAAAGTAGAAATAAGGATGTTATATGAGATACATCATTTACTAGTCAAATGAATTCTCATTTGTCAACTGGAGAAAGGATTAGCTGATTTGGATTTAAATGAGTCATTCCTTTGACAGTCAAAATAATGTGCTGTTTTATTAATTCTTATCTTTTATTAATGTTTTATAACTAAAAAGAAGGAAAATGTATTATTTTAAAAATGCTATTTTTGCTCAGCAGGGTGGAGCATCAGTATCTGTGTTTTACTGACAGAAGTGCTACATGTCTTTGAACATCGATGTTTTTCTTCCCACCTTTACTACAATTAACAATTTTTGTGCATATTTTGACTTGTGGTGTCTACCTTGCAAAGCAGCTTGATTCTTATTGTAAGATTCATAAGATCAGGTTTTGAGCTACAAGACTTCTGGAATAATATCCTTTGGGCAGGAAAGAGCAAAGTGGAGATATCTGGCTATAAATCTGGCTTTAATACACACCACCACATTTGGTGTAAACACAGCATAAACACAGCAGCGCAAACACCTCATACCAGGTGTCAAGCACAGTTATGGACGGTGATTTGGGCTTGTTTTGCAGTTACAGGATCCAGGGACTTTGCAGTCATTGAGTTGACTATGAACATCTCTGTATATAAAAGCATTGTAGAGCCAAATCTAAGTCTATCAGTCAGAGAGTTAAAGCTTTGCCAAAATATTGTCATGCAACAGGACAATGATTCCAAGCACAGCGGTGAGTCTACAATAGAATTAGTAAAAAAGGATGTTACAATGACCGAGTCAAAGTCCAGAACTCAACCCGACTGAAACCTGTGCATAATAAAAAATTCCTGCAAACTTAATTGAACTGAAACAACACTGTAAATAAGAGAGAGCTGAAATTCCTCCTGCCTTGGGTGACAGACTGAGACTGAGACCAAAGTCATACAGAAAATTTGATTACTGCAAATTATTGCTGCTACAAGCTACAGAATCATGGAGCGTACTTAGTTTTTCACAACATGCTTCTGCATGTTGGCTTAGTTTTTAGATAAAAAAAAATAAAGAAACAGTCTAATATTTTATGTGTTGTAATTCATCTAGGTTTGTGTTCAACTCATTTGAATTCTATAAGAACTTGACAATTGTTTATTATGTCCTGATATGTAAAACAAGACTTCCTTTTATCATGACTGTATTCAGGTATGCTTGAAGTAGTACAAAGAAACTCAGTGAGTACCACAAAAACATCCCCCACAACATTACACCAGCAGCAGCAGTAGCAGCCTGAACTCCTGATATGATGTTGTTTACACCAAATTCTGATCCTACCAAAAATTTAAAAAAGGCAATATTTTTCCAACTTTGATGAATGGTAATAATTTTAGCCTTGTTTTTTTGTTCTTATATGACAAGAGTGGCACTTGGTGTGCTCTTCTGCTTCTGTAGCCCATCTGCTTCAAGGTTCAATGTGTTATGCATTCAGAGATGCTCTTCTGCATACTATGGTTGTAATGAGTGTCTGTTTGAGACACCATTGCCTTAAGCTGGGAGCAGGCTGGCAATTCTCCTCTGACCTCTGGTATTAAGCAGATTTTTAAATATAGAACTGACTTTGTCTTTTAGGATCTTTGCAAATCCTACACATGGTCAAGTGGAAAAATCCCAGTATTTTAAGTTTCTGATATGCTTCGACTTTTAACAACAAACATGCCACATTCAAATCATTTAAATTGCTTTCTTTCCCATTCTGATGCTCAGTTTGACATAAAGCAGGTTGTATTGACCATGTCTACTTCCCTGAATGCATTGAGTTGCTCCCATGTGATGGCTGATTAGATTATTTCCCATTACAAGCAGCTGAACTTCTGTACCTTAAAAAGTGGCTGATGAATGTGATACATTAAAGTAAATCAGAAAATTTCCAAAAAGATTCTCATGCCCATCCAAATAATTGAATTCAGGTGTTTTTTGGATCACTTTAATGATCACTGGTGTATTACATCAAGCACCTAGGCATGCAGACAGCGTCTACAAACATTTTCGAATGAATGTTTCGCCCATAGCAGCTCAGTAAATTCCAACATAGTAATGTGATAGGATGTGCAGCAAGTCCAGTTTAGAAATTTCCTCACAACTAAATATAAGTCAACTCTTATTGGTATTATGACAACAACAACAGCAACTCAGCCATGAAGTGGTAGGCCAGCCAAAATCACAGAGCGGGGTCAGTAGATGCTGAGGTGCATAGTGTGCAGAGATCATCAAATTTCTACAGAATCAGTAGCTACAGATCTCCAAATTTTATGTGGCTTTCAGATTACCTCAATTCAATTTATTTATATAGAACTAAATCACAACAACAGTCTCCTCAAGGGGCTCATCAGAACAGCTGTATCCACATTATGAAATGCGATGCAGCGTCTGATGCAGTTGGGTTAAAACTGGACTCTAGAGGAATGGAGACATGTTATCTTGAGCGATGAATCATGCTTCCCTGTCTGGCAATCTGATGGAGGAGTCTGGGTTTGGAAGTTGTCAGGAGAATGGTACCTATCTCACAGCATTGTGCCAAGTAAAAGTTTGTTGGTGTGGTGTGGGGTTGGTTTTCAGGAGTTGTGCTCGGCCCCTTAGTTCTAGTGAAAGCAAGCAAGCAAGCAAGCAATTTATTTATATAGCGCTTTCAGATCAGCCACGAGCTGAACACAAAGTGCTGTACACTTGACATGCCAAACATGATACATTGAGCATGTTAAAAAAAATGAGAAAAATAGTAATAATAATATAA